>NC_069504.1:453902741-454065241 GCF_027579735.1 Bombina bombina | reverse complement strand
GTTATTTACATTTTTAATTTGCCCCCACTGGAGAGGTACTAACTAATATATACAGTTTACAGTGCAATTTTATGATTTATTTTCTATTTATTAGAAGAAATAGTTATACAATGTGTATAATTAAATATGAATGTGTTTTCATAGCTGAAAACATTACTATGTTGTCCTAGTGCATCAGCACAAAATAATTTAAACTTTATTCCAATGTACTTAATAAAAATGTGTGAACTGAGAAATACAAATAAAATTAAATTTTACCAAAATGTTGTTTAGTTAATATAATAATAATAATTTAATTTAATTATCTTGACCTTTAAAAACTTAAATATTTTCTTGGAGTTTTTGTTAACAGCTCCTGCCTATTCTAAAATAAATTACAGCAAATATATTTTTAAAAATGTATTTATCTACATTTACTAGAATTGAAAGTTACAAATATTTGAGGGGGTGTGCTAATCCTGTTTAAAAGCATTTCATATAATGTATGTACACAAATTCCCAACCTGCATAATGAAGTTTGAAGAAATAAAATATTCTTATACTTTATAATCCTTTAGAAAGGCTAATAATACTAGCAGCCAATACTTGTTGATCATCTAAAAATAGCATCCACATCATGAATGATAATTGATAATACATTCAGAGCAGTATTTCATTTGATTTCAGCTTATTTAGGGCTAGATTACAAGTGAGGCGCAAATGTTTTTTCAGAAGCAATATTGTGTTTACGTGACCCATTTTAATTGTCCTTATATTACAAGTTGAGCAAAATCATGATTGCGCTATTGCAATCACGATTTATGCTTCAATGCTTACCACGATCCCAGAGCTGTGGTTAACTGTTTTCCAAAAATAATTTGCACAAAACATATAAAAAATACATCACAAAGTACACTTATACTCATAAAAACATCATCTTATAAAAATTATTAAAAAAAAAATGTTGTACAAAAAAGTTGTAAGCACTCAAAGATATGAGATCTCAGGTGATATAAAAAATATGCCAAAGTACTTTAACATTGAGATACATACAGATACATTGCAAAGATATATTTGTGTGTGTGTATATATATATATATATATATATATATATACACACACACAGTATATATATATATAAATATATATATATACACACACACACACAGTATATATATATATATATATATATATATATATATATATATATATATATACACACACACAGTATATATATATATATATATATATATATAAATATATATATATACACACACACAGTATATATAAATATATATATATATATATATATATATATACACACACACACACACACAGTATATATATATATATATATATATATATATATATATATATAAATATATATATATATATATATACACACACACAGTATATATAAATATATATATATATATATATACACACACACACACACACACACACAGTATATATATATATGTTTAACTATGTATTTAATTTACATGATGTGAACCTGGATAAGGATGACAGAGTGTCTCTGCAAGATTTGGAAGACTTACTCTCTTCCCAAACCTCTGACTCTCATCAACAGTCGTTGAGCCCCATCCAGTTTTCTCAATAAAAGCAAGTTCTGACTTTAAACCCAAATCTAAATTTATGCCACAACATTCTACAATTCCTGTGGTTAATATTTTTGTTAGACAGATGGAGAAAGATATTCAAAATATGTCACTAATAGGGATAATCAATGATAACCTAACTGGATCAGAAAGAAAAGCCCTTAAAGAACTAACATCAGCAGACAACATAGTGATAAAAACTGCAAACAAGGGAGGTGATGTGGTCCTATGGGACCAGACTAGTTATGTCTTAGAAGTAAAGAGGCAACTACTTGATAAAAATCAATACTTAAGACTTATGTCTAACCCTATTTCTGACATCCAATGTCAAATTTTCAAAAAACTTAATGATGCAAAGGGGAATGGCATCATTAATCTGGCTGAATTTAAATTTCTTTATAATGATTTCCCAATTATGCCTGTTTTCTATTGCATCCCTAAAGTGCATACAAACTTAAAAAATCCACCTGGACACCCGATCATATCCGGAATAGGGAGCATAACAGAAAATTTGGGGAATTATGTGGATTATTTTTTAAAAACTTTTTTAAGCACTATGCCCTCATATGTAGTTGACACAGCAGACTTCCTAAGAAAGATTGACCATCTATCCATTCCCCATGATGCTTTTCTAGGATCATTGGACGTTGATGATCTCTATTCCTCAATTCCCCACAACATTGGAATTGATGCAGCAAGACATTTTCTAGACACCCGAGGTCCCTGTTTTAAAAGTCATACTGACTTTACTATAGACCTGTTGCGTGTGGTACTTGAGCACAATATTTTTTCATTTGATAATAAGATATATAAACAAATCAGAGGCACAGCCATGGGGGCCACTTGTGCACCTACACATGCCTGTCTCCATCTTGGGGCCTGGGAAATGGAAGAAGTGTACCATAAGAAACAATTCAATGAAAATGTTCATCTATGGCTTCGCTATGTGGATGACAATTTCATTATCTGGGATGGTACCCAAACTGAATTAGTGAAATTTGTTGAGGAACTTAATTCGAATAATAGAAACATTGTGCTCACTACAAATTTCAATAAGGTTAATCTGTCCTTTCTGGATATTGATGTAAGAATAGAGAATGATACTTTGGTGACATAAAACTATTGTAAAGAAACAGCAACAAATAGTATCTTTAGCAAGAAAGATTTAAAGCTAGAGGTTACCCAAAACGGATTCTTAATAAAGCAAATAATGAAGTTAGAAGAATGGATAGAGAGACACTCCTCGCTCAAAAAGAAAAAGAAAAAAGTAATGCATTATTCTTTTTAATATTTTTATAAATGACTTGGAGCTAGGATTAAATAGCAACATCTCTATTTTTGCAGATGATACTAAGTTAAGTAAGGTCATTAGGTCAGAGCAGGATGAACTTTCGTTACAAAGGGACCTGCAAAAATTAGAAGTATGGGCAGGTAAATGGAAAATGAGATTTAATACAGGAAAATGCAAGGTTCTACATTTTGGAAGTAAAAATAAGCAGGCAACGTATTATTTAAATGGGACAAGGCTTAGCCAAACACAGGAGGAAAGGGATTTGGGAGTAGTAATAGATAACAAGCTAAAGATGGGTGCACAATGCAGGGTAGCAGCTTCAAAGGCTAATAAGATACTAGCATGTATTAAAAGAGGCATTGACTCAAGGGAGGAAAGCATAATTATGTCACTATATAAAGCCCTGGTAAGACCTCACCTTGAGTATGGAGTGCAGTTCTGGGGCCCGATCACAAAAAAAGATATTGCAGAACTAGAAAAAGTGCAGAGAAGGGCCACAAAGCTAAAAAGGGGATTGGAGAATTTAAACTATGAGGAGAGGCTAGCCAAACTGGGTCTGTTTTCGTTAGAAAAAAGGCGCTTAAGAGGTAACATGATTACTTTATATAAATATATACAAGGCCCATATACAGAGATGGCAGAAGCGCTGTTTATTCCAAGAAAATTGTTTGGGACCTTAGGTCACAATTTAATGTTGGAGAAAAGGAGATTTAATCTCCTGCAACGGAAACGTTTTTTCACTGTAAGAGGAATAACATTTTGGAACTCATTACCAAAGGAGGTAGTGAATGCCAATAACCTAGATACATTTAAAAAATATTTGGATACATTTCTGTCTATAAACAAAATTCATGGATATGATTGCTAGTATTAAATGGGTCACCTTTTTGTGGGATTACTTAAGCTTAACCAGAGCTTTTTGTATATATTTTAGATTTGTACAAGTTGAACTTGATGGACTTCGGTCTTTTTTCAACCTCATCTACTATGTTACTATGTATGTATTAGATTTGTGACAAAATATAATTGCCATTGGAATAAAATTAATGACATTCTTAAGAAAAATTGGAACATCCTACTAAATGATGAATGTGTAGCAAAAGAAGTTGGATTAGTTCCAAACCTGACAGCAAAAAGAGTCCCAAACCTAAAAAACAAACTTGTGAGAAGTAAATATGTTACTCCACAAAGGAACTGACTTTTGAGCCAAAAAAATATAGGAAATTTTCTTTGTAAAAAGTGTGTAGCTTGCAGATTCATGTTGTAAAACGAAAACCTTTTCAGCTGGAACAGAAAGAAATGATCAAATAAGGTATTTCTTTAACTATAATTCAGAAGAGGTAGTGTATCTACTTAACTGCAGCTGTCCCTGTTTCTATGTAGGAAAGACCAAAAGATTACTAAAAGATAGGATTCTTGAGCATAGAGATGACATCAAAAATAAATCACAGAATAGTAGTGTAGCAAAACATTTTGAGGTATTTCACAAATCTAGTCCTGACTGCATGAGGGTAACTGGCATTGATAAGGGCATTACCAGTGGTAGAGGTGGTGATAATGATAAAGTCCATCTACAAAAAGAGTGTAGATAGATTTATGACCTCTCTACCACTGGTACCAATGGCCTGAATGAAAGATTGGATATGGCCTGCTTCCTTTGAGAGTATAACATTAGTAGATAATACTTTGGAATTATGAAAATATTATAAGAGATGGTAACTATATGAGCTACAGAATCTGTAACATGTGGTGAAATTAGATACATGAAGGTCTTTTTTAACAAATATGATTTGATTAATTTGTTCCGTTGTTAACATTGTTGCTTAAACTTTCACCTCCCACTCTGGGAGGAGTTAATGTGAAGATAAAATCACTCACAGTATTTGCTGTAAACATCAAGCCCTGAGGAAACCCCGTCTCCCTAGCAACGAGGGGGTGAAACACGCATCGGCATTGGCTGGCCGCTCCACGTGACCTGACACGCTGGTCTGTTTGCTTTCATGGCGAAAAAATATAGCATGCTGTTTTTGTTTGGAAAGCCCACACAAGGCGAATTAACTTGCAGCTTACTGAAAAGCATCAAGCCTGGTCTGCACAGCAGTTCTTATGAAGAGTTGGTGAAGCATTTGCTGGATGTGATTCTGAAGTTTGGTAATGTTGCCTAACAGGTGCAGTTGACAGAGGGATACGACAACATAAGCAAAGTATCCTCCTGCACTTTGCTTGACTTTTTCAACTAACGCTTATCATCCTTGCCACTAATGATTGATGCTATCTGTATTGCTTCACGTCAAAAAGATAGATGCAGTTGGCAGAGGGGTATCGTATATAAAAGGATATCTTTCTGCATCATTATCTTTTTCTACTTTAACTTCGACTTATATATTCTTCTGCTGTAACTTGACTTTGCAATAACTGCTACATACCTATGACAGATTGGCTTTGAATCCTGCTTGGAGGGTCTTTATCCTCTTTAAATCTACTGAACAGCACACTACAGATTATTAATCTGCTGAACTTTTTATATAGATATACTGTGCTATAAGAGCATAATACCATAAATTGCATACATTACTAATTTATATGAAAAATTGTAAATATGTTTTTCTTCTGTATACGCTTTACTGAGAGTATGTTGTGGTAAATACTGTACTTGATAAAAGTGTTGATTATAGACACTCCATGTTAGATTTAGACATCTGACTTTGTACAGCAATTGTTTAAACCTCTTCAATAGACAACAGTTTAATTAAAACTATAACGGGTCTGTGATTTTGCTATAGAGGTTTCTATCGCTGTACTCATTAATTCGCAACATAGCAAAGGGTTTATTCTAGTTCTGTATACATTAGATAACATTTAAGTTATGATTCAGCTTTTCATCTCACATGGACCGGTCCTAAAACCTTTAAATTTTAACTTTTAGGTTTCTTTGCACTTGCACTTTGATCATTTTATATGTAACCACGATACTAGTGTATTCCAGTATGATCTGGACACTGTATATTTAATGAGCCTGAACTCGACACAGTGTATAAATAAACAAAACATTGCTTCAAATCTAAGATGTGTTGAATGTAAAACAGTGCTGAATTCCGAGTCTTTTATAGGTGACTTATTTTAAAGCACCCTAATCTTCTTTATTGTACATTATATATATATATATATATATATATATATATATATATATATATATATATATATATATATATTATATGTTTAACTATGTATTTAATGTAAATATTTCACATTTAAATAGATATTACTATATTTATTTGTTGCCAGTGAACAAGGGCCAGGGGAGAGCTCGAAACATGTTTGGCTTTCAGTACTTACCTGTATTTTTGGATCTTTTTCCATTGTTTGTTCCATGGATTCTTTGATTTTTATACATGCTCAATAAAGGATTTTTTTTTACCGATTACTATTTGAAGTACCTGTGATTTTTCTGAGGTGGAGGTGTGGTGCAATTTACCATTGGTATATTTATCGGTGTATATATATTTTTATATATATATATATATATATATATATAAAAACATCAGATATACATAGAAATATTTAATTATAAACAAATAGAACATATTCCGTTATGTGAAGAACATTGGAATATGGAATATTCAGATTTTCATGTCGGGTTAGCTCAATTGCAAAATGCTATAGTGTTTGCTCGAGAGTGGGTGTTTTCCACTTTTTTTCTCTATTGACTTCTATAGGGCAATATGTGAACACGCATGTGATATTGTAAGTTCAGATATTTGTGATAGTCAGGTTACCACTTGCGCAAAACACTTTTTTTTTTTACTTTTAATACGAGCGCAACCCAACTAGCTAAAAAACTTAACTCTAGCTGAGATTTTGCGACAGTGGGAAAAAAATACTGCGCCACTTCTAATCTTTTCTTAATGTAGAGCTATATTGTAATATAAGAGCCCCGTCTTCACATAATGAAAATTAGGGAACTATTTAATGAGATACAACCTTCAAAAAGGTAAAAATTGCCTGTAGAACATTACCTGAGAAGCCTTGGTAGTACTGAAAAGGCTTCTTATAGAATCTCATCAGATCAGAGAGCTCCCTGAAAATGAAAACTTGTATGCAAAAATTCTAAATAATCCATAGAAAAATAATAATAATATAATATATATATATATATATATATATATATATATAGAGAGAGAGAGAGAGAGAGAGAGAGAGAGAGAGAGTATATATATATATATATATATATATATATATATATATATCTATATATATATATATATATATATATACACAGTACATATACTAATTTTAACTAATTACTATAATGTTTTAATATTTAATATTTCAATAATGCCCATTGAGGTTAGCAATTATTCATGTGCACTATCCCGATACTGCGTTAGGCCTAAAGTGCAAAACGCAAATCATGTTACGCATATTTTACATTCCTATATTCTTCACATAAAAAATTATGTAATTTTTATGATCAAATATATATTTCTATATATATTGGATAATGTTAATGTAAAATATCTATAGGAATAGATATACAGTTATATATATATATATATATATATATAAATATTTAAAATAAAAAACACATTTTCCTTTATGTGAAGAACTTTAGAATGTGATAGGTGTTAGTTTATTTTCGCCTGTGCTCTCTATTGACTACTATGAGTAGAATACGTTAACATGGTTGCGATATTGTAAGGTCCTTTAGTTAGTGCATGTCGGGTTTCACTCATGTTCAAACTTTTTACTTTCTACTTGTAATAAGCTCTCTACCCGACGTGCGCAAAAAGCTTACTTCTAGTGAAGTTTACTCTCAAGAGAAAGAGCTGAATAGCGTGCCACTTGTAATCTGGCCTTAAATGTGGTGGATTAGGCAGAAGAATTAGGGGTTTCAGTTCCTGTTAGGGTTATCAGTGTATTTCAGTATAAACCCTGGTACCAGACAAATATGTAACTAACAAGATTTGTGAAAAAGCTTTTAATTCAGGAAGCTTGCAATCTATGTTATATTGGGTCTGAAACTATATTGGGTCTTAATAGTTTCAGAAGCAGCAACAACCAATATTATCCATGGCCTCTGATGAAATCCTTTTGTACTAGACAACAGAGTTTGTATTATAGCTAGGGGCATTTCACAAGAAATAATAAAATATTTAGTATCCATCTCTTAAAGTATAACTGGACTCTTTTAAGGGAATTGAATATCTAGTAAGTCCCTTTTTGACTGTGCAAAACAAATTGTATAGAATAAAAATGAAGGATATAATAGGCCACCGTTTTAGACATTTGATTTGATCATCCTCTAATAAAAGTGTTCTTTATGGCTAGTTAGAAATATAGCGCCTGATTTAGTAAAAGATGTGAGGAAATATGCTAGTGATGTTTTTGTTAGAGATTTTATGGCAATAAGTTAGCATTAATGGATATTCCCTTAAAACACATAAAATAAAGACATTTGATTCATCTTGACCATATAATTTAACAGCAGATAAGAAAGTCTCAGCTCAACTATCTTGTCTTTTTCGCACTTCAATATTCAGACAATACTGCAATAGATCCTTGCTCGTGTTTTATGTTTAGGATAATCTCCTTCAAGCATTTTTAATTTAACAATTAAATTAGTCTCTGGCATCTGTACATGCGGTGGTACCATAAATGAACTATGTTTGTTTTCTTAAAGGTAATTTGATTAGTGAGCATGGGAGATATTGGTGAAGCACTACCCAGAATATTAATTTGTCATGAACTTATAATAAAATACATTTTGTTCTACTAATGAAAGAAAAAGTAATTCCACAAATAAAATAAAAATAAATAAATATCCCTGTAACTTGTAGCCACAGTTGCTCGCAATGGACATTTAACCTTATTATACATTTTGTACAAAGAAAAAAAAAAGTAAAAAAGAAACAAATAATTAAATGATATTCTTTCTAGTGCATAGCAAAATATTGTTATGTTTTAAGTCCCATAAAGAATGCTTCATTTTAAAGAGAACACTTTTTGAAGTTTCTGGTGCTTTCCAATACTGTGGAGTTGTCAGAAAGTGCATTGCAGGGAGGGGGGGGGGCACTTCTGCAAAGCCCACTAGTGTTTTGTAGCAGGGCCACTTTAAAAGGGGCATGCTGTAAACTGGGTTTGGTGAGGTTTGCCTGGGACCATGAGGAGCTGTGGAGGCTCTCAACAGAGTGGCAATGGGAAACCCAAGGGAATTAGAGTTGAGGAGGACACATGGGGAGGCAGACATTATGTTAGGAGGTCTAGTGCAATCCCAGGCAACTGGTAGAAAATGCCAGAAGCATTGGTGACTTACTTTTTTCAAGACATCGTTTTCATAGGTTAAAGGGATAGTATACTCTAGAATTGTTATTGTTTTAAAAAAATAGATAATCCCTTTATTACCCATTCCCCAGTTTTTCATAACCAACACAGTTATATTAATACACTTTTTAACTCTGATCTATGTGATTACCTTGTATCTAAGCCTCTGCATACTTCCCTCTTATTTCTGTTCTTTTTAACAGACTTGCATTTTAGCCAATTAGTGCTTGCTCATAAAGAACTCCACAGGAGTGAGCACAATGTTTATCTATATGGCACACAAACTAGCACTGTCTAGTTGTGAAAAACTGTCAAAAATGCAAAGAAGAGGTGTCTTTCAATGGCTTAGAAAGCCTACCTCTGATTATCTTTCAACAAAGAATACCAAGTGAACAAAGCAAATTTGATGATTAAAATAATTTGTAAAGCTGATTAAAATTGCATGGCCTATCTGAATCATGAAAGTTTTGACTTTTCTATGCATTTGAATTTCTCTAAGTAGAGCTGATTCTTTAATAAAAATAATAATATTTGAAGAACCCTTATTGCTATATATCCCTAATAGTGATGTCACAAACATAAAATTTTGCGTTCGCGAACAGCAATCTTCCACAAAAGTTTGCGAATGGGCGAACCGGGCGAACCGCCATTGACTTCAATAGGCAGGCGAATTTTAAAACCCACAGGGACTCTTTCTGGCCACAATAGTGATGGAAAAGTTCTTTCAAGGGGACTAACACCTGGACTGTGGCATGCCGGAGGGGGATCCATGGAAAAACTCCCACGGAAAATTACATAGCAGATGCAGAGTCTGGTTTTAATCCATAAAGGGCATAAATCACCTAACATTCCTAAATTGTTTGGAATAACGTGCTTTAAAACATCAGGTACGATGTTGTATCGATCAGGTAGTGTAAGGGTTACGCCCGCTTCACAGTGACAGACCAAACTCCCAGTTTAACGCACCGCACTGCATTATTCTAGGATCAAAGGGAATTCACAGCACCATGACCATGACGGTACCTGTGGGGTGGCCTGCCTCTGCCTGTCATTTTTTTTAAATGTACACTTACACTACTATTAAACAAGATATGAGTGGTGGCACTGGGCAAGTAGGCACAGTATATGCTATGAGCCTGACACAAAAAAAGCAGACTGATGTTTCACAGTCCAAAAAGTTTTTTTTTTTTTTTTTTAAATGTACACTTACACTACTATTAAACAAGATATGAGTGGTGGCACTGGGCAAGTGGGCACAGTATATGCTATGAGCCTGACACAAAAAAAGCAGACTGATGCTTCACAGTCCAAAAAGTTTTTTTTTTTTTTTAAATGTACACTTACACTACTATTAAACAAGATATGAGTGGTGGCACTGGGCAAGTGGGCCCAGTATAAGCTGTGAGCCTGAAACAAAAAAGCAGACTGATGTTTCACAGTCCAAAATGTTTTTTTTTTGTTTTTAAATGTACACTTACACTACTATTAAACAAGATATGAGTGGTGGCACTGGGCAAGTGGGCACAGTATACTCTGTGAGCCTGACACAAAAAAGCAGACTGATGTTTCACAGTCCAAAAAGTTTTTTTTGTTTTTAAATGTACACTTACACTACTATTAAACAAGATATGAGTGGTGGTACTGGGCAAGTGGGCACAGTATACTCTGTGAGCCTGACACAAAAAAGCAGACTGATGTTTCACTGTCCAAAAAGTTTTTTTTTTTTAAATGTACACTTACACTACTATTAAACAAGATATGAGTGGTGGCACTGGGCAACTGGGCACAGACTATGCTATGAGCCTGACACAAAAAAAGCAGACTGATGTTTCACAGTCCAAAAAGTTTTTTTTTTTTTAAATGTACACTTACACTACTATTAAACAAGATATGAGTGGTGGCACTGGGCAAGTGGGCCCAGTATAAGCTGTGAGCCTGAAACAAAAAAGCAGACTGATGTTTCACAGTCCAAAATGTTTTTTTTTTTTTTAAATGTACACTTACACTACTATTAAACAAGATATGAGTGGTGGCACTGGGCAAGTGGGCACAGTATACTCTGTGAGCCTGACACAAAAAAGCAGACTGATGTTTCACAGTCCAAAAAGTTTTTTGTTTTTAAATTTACACTACTGTTACACCAGATATGAGTGGTGGCACTAGGCAAGTGGGCACAGTATACGCTGTGAGCCTGGCACACATGCTGGCAGGCAGGCAGGCAACTGCAATTAGATTACACAAGCAGACTGATGTTTCACAGTCAAAAAAGTTTTTTTTTTTAAATTTACACTACTGGTACACCAGATATGAGTGGGGGCACTGGGCAAGTGGGCACAGTATACGCTGTGAGCGTGGCACACACGCTGGCAGGCAACTGCAATTAGATTACACAAGCACACTGATGTTTCACAGTCAAAAAAGTTTTGTTTTTTTTAAATTTACACTACTGTTACACCAGATATGAGCGGTGGCACTGGGCAAGTGGGCCTGGCACACATGCTGGCAGGCAGGCAACTACAATTAGATTACACTAGCAGACTGATGTTTCACAGTCAAAAAAGGTTTTTTTTAAATTTACACTACTGTTACACCAGATATGAGTGGTGGCACTGGGCAAGTGGGCCTGGCACACACGCTGACAGGCAGGCAACTGCAATTAGATTACACAAGCAGACTGATGTTTCACTGTCAAAAAAGTTTTTTTTTTTTAAATTTACACTACTGTTACACCAGATATGAGTGGTGGCACTGGGCAAGTGGGCCTGGCACATACGCTGGCAGGCAGGCAGGCAACTGCAATTAGATTACACAAGCAGACTGATGTTTCACAGTCAAAAAAGTTTTTTTTTTTTTAAAATTTACACTACTGTTACACCAGATACGAGTGGTGTGGCAGGGGGCAAGTGGGCCTGGCACACACGCTGGCAGGCAGGCAACTGCAATTAGATTACACTAGCAGACTGATGTTTCACAGTCAAAAGAGTTTTTTTTTTTTTTAAATTTACACTACTGTTACACCAGATATGAGTGGTAGCACTGGGCAAGTGGGCCTGGCACACACGCTGGCAGGCAGGCAACTGCAATTAGATTACACTAGCAGACTGATGTTTCACAGTAAAAAAAGTTTTTTTTTTTTTAAATTTACACTACTGTTATACCAGATATGAGTGGTGGCACTGGGCAAGTGGCTTGTCAGGCAAGCAACTGCAATTAGATTACACAGGAAAAAATAAATAAATGATGTTCTAGCCCTAAAAAAGGCTTTTTGGGGTGCTGTCCTAACAGCAGAGATCAGATGAGACCTTCAGGACTGTAGTGGACACTGAATACACTAGCCTAGCTATCAATTTCCCTATTAAATCACCAGCAGCTACACTGTCCCTCCTCTCACTAACAATGCAGCTTCCGAATGAATCTAAAATGGCTGCTGTTCAGGAGCTGGGAGGGTCTGGGAGTGAGGGTCTGCTGCTGATTGGCTGGAATGTGTCTGCAGACTGTGAGATACAGGGTCAAAGTTTACTCAATGATGATGAATAGGGGGCGGATCGAACATTGCATATGTTCGCCCGCCGCGGCGAACGCAAACATGCTATGTTCGCCGGGAACTATTTGCCGGCGAACTATTCGCAACATCACTAATCCCTAATACACATATAACAAAAATGCTCAGTGGTTTAAATGTTGTCATACCTAAATATGGCCCTTTATAGACATTTTAAAAAACAAAAGTTAATTTAATTTTTTGAATCTCAAAAAAATGACTGAATGGATTTTCAAAAAGTTGTTAAGGTTTACGTTAACTGATAAATCTAACCAAAGGCAAATATTGGATTAAAACCTTCTTATATTGCAATGTTTGATTTATGAAATAGTTACATGATCCAGAGTTCATTTTTGTTTTGTTACTTTATCCCCTGTTTAGAGTGATAAATATGATAATTAGTGTAGCATTTTGCATATTAGACCTGCTTTTTGTTTTACCAACTGACTGAAAAAATTGTTTTGACATGCATGACCAGATGTCCTGACTCAAATAATTTGCTCTTAATGACCATAATCATATTTGATGCTGATACATTACTTGTTTGCTTCCCTGGCTAGGAAATAGTTTTACTTTTTGTCAATAATATATCACATATTTACCTATTTCTGCTTGCTAACCTGTGGCCTGTTAGGTCTACCTACTTAGTTATTTATTTACAGTAGAAATAGACAAACTGTCAGTTTACTTATTTTGCTAAATGGCACCTTTCTTTTCTAGATTTCATATTGCTTTCTGCAAAGCAATATTAATATTATTGCGCAATTGTGGAGCCTGATTATTTTCTGGAGGAGTTATTACCACATTTTTTTGTCCAAACAAAGTGTTGAAAGTCAAACATGTCAAGTTTTCAAAGTTTAACATTAATTTCTAAACCTTTCCAAAGTTATGTAAGTGCCTTTAAAGGGACACTAAACCCGATTTCTTTTCCTTTCATGATTCAGATAGAGCATGCAATTTTAAGCAACTTTCTAATTTATTCCTATTATCATTTTTTCTTTGTTCTCTTGCTATCTTTATTTAAAAAGCAGGAATGTGATGTATAGGAGCCGGCCCATTTTTGGTTGAGAACCTGGGTTATGCTTGCTTATTGGTGGGTAAATGTCAGCCTCCAATAAGCAAGCGCTATCCATGGTGCTGAACCTAAAATGGTCTGGCTCCTATGCTTTACATTCCTGTTTTTAAAATAAAGATAGCAAGAGAACAAAGAAAAATTGATAATAGCAGTAAATTAGAAAGTTGCTGAAAATTTCATGCTCAATCTGAATCATGAAAGAAACATTTTGGGTTCAGTGTCCCTTTAACATTTTGTACTTTAAGGTTTCTTTTTCTCTTTTTTAATCATATTACAAAAGCAAATTTGTACTTCAAGGAATAAAAATCCAAAAAATAAAAATAACTGCAAGATACGTAACTGCCAAGAGCATTAGATTGAAACAGTGTTTGCTGCCTCACAATGCTCCAGACACGTGCACACTACCTACCTAGGTATCCTCTTCATCAAAGAACATCATGAGAACAAAGCAAATTTAATAACAGAAGTAAATTGGAAACTTGTTTTTTTTTAAATGGGATGCTCTATCTGAAAAATGAAAAAAAAAATGTGTGTTTCATATCCCTTTAGTTAATAATTAACAGATTTAAAACGTACTCAGCTATACCAATCAGCTCATTTTGATCAGAGATGTTGGGTCAAAAAGCAAAAATAACTTGTGTGTCAGAACTGTAAAAGTTCAGGAACTACAAAAAAAAAAATCAAAAGACATCAGTCTAGTAGATAATCATTTATGTCATAGCAACATATATCAGGAGATTAGAAATTAGGATTATTTTTGTTTACTTCTAAATGGTTTTATAATGTAATATACCAGTCCTTTAAAAAATGATGTCTGTGGTTTTCAAAAAAGATTGAGAGTATGCAAACGACTATATAAAAAATAATTCATTTTTATCATCAGATTTCATTTTAGTTGGCTCCTTAACCCTTAGCAATAATTCTGCCCTTGTAGCACATATCTTAACTTTTGTTACTTATAATGATTTAGTAAAGAAGACAAGAAGATTTTTTTGTAAACAGTAAAGAGCTTGTAGCATGCATATGTATTGCCACCCTGCATTTAAAACTTAATGCAAAGGCTCAATGGAATTCTGATTGTGCCTGATGTGCTGTACAAGAGCTACACAAATCCTTCTGAAGCTGGGCAACATTAAATAGATCTATTTTATTTTTAAATTAGAGTGCGGTGCAAGATACAGCACAATCTGCCTTAAATCACTAGCAGAAGCACAGACTTGCTTTTATGTAATAATTGAACTCGGGAGTGTAGGCACATATCTTAACCTGATAAGGAGGAAATGCAGAAAGAATAGTGGAGCACATTGACAGATGTGTGAGGTAATCTATTCAGAAGAAGACACGCAAGTAGCTGGACAGTTGCTTTCAGGAATTAATTTAGCCCGAAGACAGCAATGCTACTTTGCAAAGAATATTAATATTTCAATGATACATTTTTTTCAGACAACAATCTGTTGCTATACTTTTAGCATACATGGTTTAGGTGTTTTTACTAGATTGTGTTATGTTAATGATGAGCAATATGTATATATGTTTATCTGTATATATGCAAGTATATATATATATATATACACTGTATATTAATGCACACAAACACGCACGCACTTTTTTGTATGTGCTAGAATAAAGTCATGGCAAAATGTTAAGAGCCATTTCTTAGGTGGTGAATTTCAATCTCCCTGGTCTCGTCCAACCGGGGAAATGGACAGCTCCTGCCCCCGTGTGATTCGCTTTGCTCGGACAAGGGGTGGGATTGCACGCAAGCTCAAAATAGTGTGCATGTACAATGCTGAATTCCGGCATTGGAATTCAGCTTGCCAGAGGTGAGCTGCAGTAGACAGGGGTGATTATGTGCGCCCCTGTCCACCACAGTTTGATAAATCAACCCCTTAGTATCTATTCATTTTTGTTTTTTTGCCCAGAGACATTATTTTGTACCTATGTCTTATGACCGCTGCTTGTTAAATACAGACTGCAGGTACTCGTGTAAGAACCTGCAGTCCTGAGGGGTGTGAAGCTTTTATAAATCGACCACACCGGTCGGTGTCCTGCACCAATTTTATTAATACATGCAAAGCACACAGATAACAAAATAAAAGGTCTAGTAAGGTCAGTATGAAATAACAAGGACAAAATATCATGGCGATAGGAGTTGCAAATACCAAGTATTTCTCACTAGGCTCCAATTAATGGGATCAATGTGTGTATGCGGTTTGCAAACTTTGTAACGTTTTTTGCTGTTCTCTTTTTAGTTAGTAGCAACAATAAAAGTTACATTTTATCTGGTGTTACAATTCTCTCCACTTAGTATCTATTCATTTTTGTTTTGTGGCCAGAGGCATTCTTTTGTTATGTTTAATTGCATATAAGCAAGCATATGTCTGTGCTATATTATGTAGTCATAAAATGTATCATTTGTATTTACTTATACATTCTGGTACACATACACATATATTAGTAATCAGTATTAATATGTAGCTTTTCAATAGCATTGCTTGTCAATATCTAATTGCTTGTTCTAACATTTTTGTAGTTTTTAAAAAATAATTCATGTTTAGTAATTTTGGTTCAGCTATTCAAGTCCCCAACATAACTAAATTATTCTAACTATTATATTATTGGAATAGATATTTACAAATATCCCCATGTTATTTATATAAGTTTCCAGCAACAATTAGTGGGTTTTCGATATTGGTTGACAGATAGATATATTTATTTGTTTTTAAGAACATATTTACAGAATACATATTTTCCTATTATAAAGTACCTGGCCAAATAATTAGACCATTGGCCAAAATCGTAATTTTTATATTAATTTCATATTTATTCTTAATAGGGTCTAATAATGGGTCTAATATTTTGGCAAGGTACCATAGCTTAGAGATGACGACCATCTTCCAAAGGAAAATTATTATGACTGCTAACTCTTATGTGAACTTTACCTTATCAGTTGTGGTGGAATTAAGAGTTTTCCATAAAACACAAACAAAAGTTGAGGCACAAGGGGGCAACACAAGAGGGATCAAAAAGAGCGTGATCAATTACCCCACCCTGTCTTGAGGAGACTGAAGACTTAACTGACTAAACAGACAAGATTTTTCCAAAAAAGGGACCAGGGGTAACCTAAGAGGACATATTTACACTGAACACCACATCTGAAGACTCCCACATCATTGATAAGTATTAAACAAACCTACATGAAACAGTTTTGTTAATATGATTTATGTTATTTTCATTTATATTTGAATTTCTCTTATTTTGATCAGGTGAGCAAATCATTTCTGGTTTACCTTTTTTATTCACTATTGTTTTATCAGGCAGATCTTGTACACCTTGTCTTATCTGCTGACATTAACACTGGGTCAGTCAAGAATCTGGTAATAATATTATCTGTTTTCTTATGATTTACTATTATTATTAGTTTACCTGATTCTTGCCAGCTATTCTGAGAATTTATATAACTAACATTTATGTTTAGATTACAAGTGAAGCGCAAATTATCACTCATGCGTTAACTGCTCTAAACAGAAGCTTTTTACGCATTAACTGCTCTAAACAGAAGCTTTTTACGCATGTTGGGTATTACAAGTTGAAAGTAAAAAAAATTCACATGAGCACTAACCTGGTAATCAATGTTTTCATGTATTGAATTACATTAACAGAATTATATAGAGGTTCTATAATATTTATTGTGGGTACACTACTAAAATAGGAAAGGATAATATACATATCAACAAGAATTTATGAAACTATAATCCTAATTTTTTAAGTTACACAGAAACTGTCAAAGAATAAATAAAATTTGTAAAATCACAATCCTAAATTCAATGAGGTATACAGAATATAAATGTATTAAAATACAAAATAGAAAGTGCACTTAAAATGTAATACATATTAAAGGACCCAGTCTGAAGTCAAAAGTAATATAAAATACAAAGCACAAAGTGTAAATATAATAAAACTCATGTCATGCAGGGCTATATTGCACTGGGCTTGTCTCTTCTTCAGACACATGCAACGAACGCTGCTTAGAGAAGTATAGCAACATTTGCATTTCTAGAATGTTGTGGGAGATCTCCCAGTGTTGGTGGATCATTTTAGATAATCTCATCTGAGCAGAGAACTTTAGATCATCAATCCTCTAATCTGAATTTTAAATGAAAGCAGTACAAGACTGCAACAAAATGTACACCTGGAAAGCACTCAAATTCCCTCAGTAAATAACTAGATCTTGAGAGTAACAAGTGGCGGATTCACACAAGGAGAAGATTTAAAAAAATAACTTTTATTAAGGCAAATGTTAAAATAATGGACACAAATATAAAAAAGCACAGGAATGTCTTCTAGGCCTAAAAAGTATATCAATATGGTATTGTGATGGAAATAAAGGATCAGAACAATCAGATACACACTATACTGGTTCCTATTGAAATGTTTAGAGGTCAATCGATGTTTATTATATAAATGACCTAGGATATGGATGTTAATCCATAGTCATACATTTTATAATTCACTAGATAGATTAATTCACTAGATAGATTAGACTAGATTAGACTAGATTCACTTATTCTAAGTTTGGGGCATTTATCTTTCAGCCGAAACCAACCAAATAGAAATATAGATAAATGGCGATCCCTTTATCTTAATGTTATATGGTGGACTTATAGCAGAATTAATCTTGATACCATTCGATTTATCTTTATTTGTTAAAACAATGTGGTGATAAACTAAAATACCTATAGTTTTGCATTTAACGCACCTATATTAATAGATAAACCTGCAGGTACCGTTACCAGTGGCATATTTGAATCTGACAGGTTATAGGACCCTATATCTATCATTCAATCTACACTTTATCTGTTTCAATTGAAACTTTTAAAAGTAACAAGATGATAATATAGAAGACGAGTTTCCTCTCTGTGCACATGCATATATAGGGGCCTATTTATCAAAGGTCTTGCGGACCTGATCCGACAGTGCGGATCAGGTCCGCAAGACCTCGCTGAATGCAGAGAGCAATACGCTCTCCGCATTTAACATTGCACCAGCAGCTCACAAGAGCTGCTGGTGCAACGTCGCCCCCTGATGACTCGCCTAGCTAGCACCTCACGGGTCTGTGTTTGTGACTCCTCCTTCAGCTTAGGCAGTGTTCGGCTTTACTTCACCACGCAAGGATCTGCAGCTGCCTAGTCTGTTCTTTTTCGGCCAATCAACCCGATCTTACTCGATCGGGTTGATTTCCGGCGATTCCTGTCCGCCTCATCAGAGCAGGTGGACAGGGTTATGGAGCAGCGGTCTTTAGATCGCTGCTTCATAACTGCTGTTTCTGGCGAGTCTGAAAACTTGCCAGAAACACGGGCCCACAAGCTCCGTTCGGGCCCCATAGAATTTAAATACTGCTTGACAATAAGAGTAAAGTGATTCTCAAATCCACTGTGCAACATTACTGGTACTTATTTAATGCAAACACAGATTGTATCTTAACATAAATGCACAAGGTATTAATGCTACACCCATTACCTAATTAGTAACAGTTGTGCAGCAAAATGATACTGTGTCTATTATATACCAAACACAATAAGAATACAGACCTACCAGAGTTTATGAGGGATTACAAGCAACATAATTTATAGCCTCACATTCTGGTAAATGGAGTTCAATATATAGTTGTACACGAGAATAAGTTAAGTAAACAAAAAACCTAAAATTATCTGATAGATAAACACAAAACATATTACATCCCACTACGGGATTGGCTCCTATTATATGCGGCTGACTACGTTTTGAACTTTAGCTGAATATATTCACTGATAACTCCTTGTACTGGTAGCAAGTGTATACTATAAAAACTCAGACACAATTTATCTAAACATGGTACTATGATCAATATGGCTTTGATACATTATATATAGGACATGTCAGCCAAAAGAGTGTATACAATTAAAGTCCTGGCAAAGATTTAAGTTATGTATACTGACAATACAGTCTACCTCTATACTAATTCCCCAAATCCTTAGTCAATGAATAACTTATTATATACAGTTTCCACTTCTTGAATTTTTTTTTTTTTTATATATTTTTTATTTGAGGTTTGAAATAAGGGATACAGAAAACATAAGACAGTAAAATACAATATTCGCTGTAATACATAAATCTCATGACAAGAAGCTTCAGGCATACAGTATACATTTTTAAAACAGAAGTCGATGAATATAGCGAATAATTCAGATGCCTAATGATCTGTTACCCTCCTTATTGACATAGAAGGTCACTCATGGGCCTTATCACTGTAAAGTCTAAGAGAAGGAGGTTAATTCCAATAAAGGAGACCACTTTTGGATCTCAACTGATAAACCTCATTTTTCAATAAACACTCTAGAATAATCTGTTATTGACACAACTGTGGATAATATTAGAGAGATAAGGAGAGTTTAGAGTATTTGGTGCCAACTAGGTGAAATAATGCTAGCGTAAACTATTGTATATTATAAATTTTCTGTGCTGACCTACTTAGAAAAAGGGACAGTCTTAGGACTTGTCATATAGTAATCAGGCAGGGGTAAAACGAGCAAAGGAATTACTTGTATGAACAACCTCAATTCAGATCTAGATTCATTTCCTATGTGCTACTAAATATAAATGCTAGTTATATAAATATGTGCATGATGCATCACCCCGGCCGCAGGTCATGCAGCACCACACAATGAGTTTACAATAACAATAAGATAGGCGTTTAGCAAACATATAACTTGAGGTCAATTTAGGTAAAAACTTCTACTGAGCTGCATATAAAACTGTAAATAGTTAGCTGCTAGGGGAGAAAAAAAAGAATACAACCTATTGGATAATAATAAGAGACTTCCCTAGCCTGCCCTGTCTGGGTGAAACTGTGCAGGGCAAGTGCATTAGTGGGCTAAATTGAATTTTGTAGAGTGGTCTCAATATCAATAAAATTAGATTATGTGGAAAAATATACCCCTGTATGCTAAATTGCAGTTATGTAAAGAGGCTATAGCATATATGCAATCATAAATGAAATAGCACAAATATAGGAAATCACTGAAACTATCAAGCCATACTACACAATATAAACGCTGAAAATAACATCATTCTAGATACTCGCCGAGTAGCCCATAGCCTGAGCATTACATAGGCAGTAACGATAAGGTAGTGTCTCTGAGTAATGTTCCAAGTTACCAGCCTTACAACGGTGCAACAGGAGGTTTTCCAGATTAATAAAGTCATCACGGGTCCCCCAGATTTTACACATGAATCTCCACAGTCTCTGGGCAATCGTTCTGCAGGGGCTCTATTAGTCACTGAGGTGAACTGCGATCTTGGCCTCTTATCTTCCCGGCCCTGGACTGAGCTCTCAGCAAGGGCTCTCTCCGTGGTAAACAGAGAGATTGGTTGGGCCTCTGTTATGCCGGTACTGCTAATCCCCATACAGGTTGCGCCTCCCATGGTTACTTGGTTGGTAATAGCTTCTGCGATCATCCTAGCACCAGTTACTGGTCCCGGAATAGCGAAAGCCTTGTTGTCATCCACTAGGATAGGTACGTAGCACCGGGGCCCCAGAGTGCCACCGCTAACGTGTGTCGCCAGAACAGGTCCGGCTGGTGCAGGTTGTTGGGGTACTTTAAGAGCTCCAGATTTGAATGTTGCAGTTAACGTTTCCTCTAGGGCAGCATGGTGATCTGACAGAAGGTTTCTCAGTGCTTCAAAAAAGGTAGTGACACCCTCCGTGTCCATGATGGTACTTTATATAGATCAGCAAGTCAGCACACTGAATAAGATCATACAGAAGTACACACTCTTGTGCGTTGTGGTGCTGCAGTGATTGGTGAGGTAACACTGCGTCCTAACGACAGGCCCACAAAGGGTACCCGCCGGGGGGTCTTAGTGATGGTAACAGTCCTCATAAATTGGAAGCCTGGTTGCAGTTGGAAAATGTTGTAGCCACGAGGTCTTTAAAATGGCCACCGCTCATGTAGGTTCAAGATGAAGGTCCGGTCTTAAGTCAAAGAGGTGACACCCTGTATTAAATTCGGCTTCATCAGCTATTAGACCAAAGTCCAGGGTATACTTGAGTAGCTTTGCAGGGTTCATCTCATCAATAAGTAGCAATTAAAGACATTTATAGTGCAACCAGAGTCAGAGCAGACAAATTGTGTGGCCATTCTCGGGCACTCCAGGCTCCGCCCCCCCACTTCTTGAATTTAGCTATCTAATATAGCATATTAATTTTAGTGAAAACACATTATATACAGTGATCTCTGGGAAATGGGGTAAAATAATTACATTTAACTCTTTGTTATACTGTGAAAGTTATACACTCCATGTTATGGTGATCCTAACCATGTCAACATTACTATAATTTAGACTCTCTAGCACCTAGAAACGTTTCTAGTTTATAGGTATATTCATCATTTATTACGTGTACCGTTAAAATTAACAACATCCAAGCTTATCAGCTGACACTTCAATCTATGCATTTTCTGGTACCTAACATATGTATGACTATGACTATATTTATGACTATGGATTAACATCCACATTCTAGGTCATTTATATAATAAACATTGATTGACCTCTAAACATTTAAATAGGAACCAGTATAGTGTGTATCTGACTGTTCTGATCCATTATTTCCACCACAATACCATATTGATATACTTTTTAGGCCTAGAAGACATTCCTGTGCTTTTAATATATTTGTTTCCATTATTTTAACATTTGCCTTAATTAAAGTTATTTTTTAAATCTTCTCCTTGTGTGAATCCTCCACTTGTTACTCTTGAGGTCTAGTTATTTACTGAGGGAATTTGAGTGCTTTCCAGGTGTACATTTTGTTGCACCGCTTTCCTATAAATTGTTTCCAGTACATAGCACCTAAGGCAACACAACTTATCATATACTTTAGTGGTACAGACTAGTACCTCTAAGTAGTTAACTGATTTTACAGCCAATTCCCTCTCACCCATACAGTAGTGCCATTGGGCGGTTTTTGTGAATTTTAAATGAGCAGTAGAGTTTTTTTCAATTTACCACCACCTGTATCATGTGGCAATCATCAGTCAATCACAGGCTTCACAGTGTACACAGTTTGATAATGGAATTAAACTGGAAAGTATCTGGAAATTGTATGCTCCATCTGAATCATGAAAGTTTATTTTTACGTTAGTGTCCCTTTAAATAGACTAGTATATATCGGATGCATTAATCCATTGAGGTATTTGAGACAGTAAAAAAGCAAAGTAAGTTCCCCTTTAATTTTACTTTAAAAATGTAATAACTAACTTTTGCTTTGTGAAAACTGTTTTTGTTTTGTTAATACTATTTATTAAAAAGGGGTAATATCAGGTCTTTCTAAAACATATTACATTTTTTTCCATTAAGTTTGACAAATAATTTATAAAATGACAGTATAAATTAGAGAGAATAAAAGAAAGAAAGATAAAGGATATGTAGTAGAATATTGTAAAAATCAAAATTACAGTTCAATTTTAACATTTTGGTCTCCATTTATAAAGCAGCAGAAGCTGCTTTGGAGTTGTTGTGGAGCAGACTCTGATGTGAGCTTGCTAGCTGCAAGTTAAGCAATGTCCTCTGTCTGCCTGCAACTTCTTAACCCCTCCGCCATTACAAAAGTGGTGGAGTTAAATCAGTCTAAATATATTCTAAGTGATTAAAAGACCCTTTTCTCACACGACTGGTCGCTCAAGAACAGGTTGCATGCGGACAGTGGACGTACAGTAGATAATAAACAAGTTCTCTAGTTGGAAACCTTGTCCATCCCTGATTTTATAATTGGGGGCCTTAACCTGAATTTCCTGCTTCTTATGATCTAAAATATTTTATCAGGCACAAAAAGTTCTCTTAATAAATATATATATTAATATTTTAGCACACAAACAAGTCTAACTTTTTCTAAAAAAATAAATAAAAGAAAAACATCCAAGATGACGTACTTTAAACCTAAAGTATGCTCATGGTTGGCTTCATCAATAGTAAGTTATGGGACTTTTTTTAACATAAGATTTTAGATGTTTGCTGTAACCAGTAATCAGTCTGAGTTATAGTAAAAAAAATAAATAATAATAAAATAATAATAATATAAGAAAACTTTGATTTTTTTTTCTGTAACTTCACAGGAATGAAATAAAAAAAACTATAAAGCAAACAGCAGACCTTGCATATTCACTTTTTCAAGTGAAGAAAATGCATTTTGATTGTAACCTGTTTTGCCTACTCAAGAGTTTTATCCACTAGTATGCATCAGTAAGTCTATAACAGCCTCTATCATGAATCTAATAAACAAAGCTTTCACCTGTTTGACATTTTTCTGCATTCTACTAAACAGCTTTAAATGCTAAGAAACACAGCAATAACATTGTACAGAGAATACATTTGCTTTTTTCATGATAAGTTTTGCTTATATGATATATTCCTTTAATGTGTAAAGACTACATACACTGATATGTACTAAAAAGAAAACTGCCAAGCGTTCAGAGTTCTCTGAAAGCTGAATATGTCAAAGAAAAAAGATGGTGCTGAACTTGTACTGAACACAGTCCATTGGGAGCCCACATAAAGGTTCATTGAAGGGACAAAACAGAATGCATTAAATCTCAATTAGATCACAGAACATACAAAGCACAAAGCATTAACATTGGATTTGTTCAACCGAGTATCCCAGCAAGGTAGAAGTTCTAGACCTTCCTTTTTCTATATAAATGATGTTTCAGTTTGATGCTCTACTGTTCCTTTTTTATATTTTATAACTGAAAGAAATTCCCAATTCTATCCATAATAATGTTAGAAAGTCCCAATACTATCTAGAATAATCTTAATAATATATTGAGTGTGGTTTGAAATGGTATAATAAAGTTAGCATATCAACTTCAGCCAGTACTTTTTTAACTTATTATAGCAAATAAAGTGCTTAATATTTTTTGCTGCCAATACAATTTTAGATGCTTTGTATAAATTCTTAGTGGGTATTGGGAAAAAATGTATAAACTTTTTAAAATATCAACAAGTTCAGAATAGGAGGGTCTTTTGCAGAAGAGCAGTTGATGTGCACAGACAGAAACTTCCTATGGGGAACATCTGTTGCAGCTGGACAGCAACTTAAACTTAAAGGGATACTAAACCCATTTTTTTTATTTCATGATTCAGATAGAGCATGCAATTTTAAGCACCTTTCTAATTTACTCCTATTATCAATTTTTCTTTGTTCTCATGCTATCTTGATTTGAAAAAGCAGTACTGTAAGCTTTAGAGCTGGATAATTTTTTGTTCAGCACCTGTGTAGCACTTGCTGATTTGTGGCTAAATGTAGCAAACCAATCAGCAAGCTCTACCAAGGTGCTAAACTAAAAATGGGCCGGCTCCTAACCCTTTGTACTGCTTATTCAAATCAAGATAACATGAGAACAAAGAAAAATTGATAATATGAGTAATTAGAAAGTTGCTTAAAATTGCATGCTCTATCTGAACTATGAAAGAAAAAAAATGTGGGGTTAGTATCCCTTTAAATAAAGTAAAACTAGGAGCTAGTGATAGAAGCCAGCAGCAGCACAAGAAAAAAAAATGTATTTATTTTTTAAATGAAGTCAGGATTGCCTTACACATGAATCAATCAACTGATTACAATATTGCTAAATCACTAATTTGTAAAACTATACATTGTAATCCTTTCCATCTTGAGTAGAAGCCTTTCCTGCCTTTGTTGGTTTATTTGTTAAAGTTGCTTGATTTGCATTTTCAAATGAATGCAAAGAATATAGCAAAATTATTGGGGTTTTATTTTTATTCTTGTGCATTTATCCAAAATCTAAATGCACGTGTCTAATATAAAGTGATTTGCCATGTTTTAATAGGTCTTTCAAATTAATCAGAAAACTGTATTTAGTATTTTGTTTTCAATGGTTCAATTTCTATGCATGCTCAGTCCCCATTTAATAAAAAAAGCTAATTTCCTTGTTTAATAAAACATTAAAATATAGTTCAAAACACAGTTGAAGCTATAAAACTTGAAGACAACTAAAATATGATTATAATGTTATTTTCTTATTACAGTTTAGTATTTTAACACTTATTAATTTATTTGCATTGACATATATGAGATGGCACATAATAACCAATTTAAATGACTCTGCTTAGTAACCAATTTACTTAAATTCAAATAATTAAATGATTGTCTTTATGGCCCATATTTATCAAGCTCCGTACGGAGCTTGAAGGGCCGTGTTTCTGGCGATTCTTCAGACTCGCCAGAAACACAAGTTATGAAGCAGCGGTCTAACCGGAAATCAACCCGATCGTACTGACACCTCCCTGCTTGGCCGCAAGTCAGCAGGGGGCGGTGTTGCACCAGGTGCAATGTTAAATGTGGAGAGCGTATTGCTCTCCGCATTCAGCGAGGTCTTGCGGACCTGATCCGCACTGTCGGATCAGGTCCGGAAGATCTACTATAAATAGAGGTCTATGTATACTTATCACACTTTAGGACTTTTTCCTATGCTTGCCACAACAGTACAGTATATTTAAATCAATTTTATATTGCTTTTTTGTGTTTATCTCACAAACTGATTGTACAACTGATTTTTTTATTTATTTATTTAATCATTTTAATTTATTATGCTTTACATAGATAATAGTGTGGATTGTGCCAATTTATAAATCAGAAGATGCCTAAGTATATCAATATAAAATCTACACTCAAATATAAGAACATAAATCAAAGATAATGCACTGCACATTTTAATTACATACTAAAACATTGGGCTTGATGATCAAAAACTTTGGAACTTTGTTTCAGCACCACATTGTAATTTATGTGTGTTTATTTCACTTCCAGAACCCTGCATAACCAGAAGAACAGCTCTCAAGCTAAAATGTGCCTTTCTCATATAGAGTCTTCTTTCAGTACTGACATGACTTCTTAGATAATTTTACCAGATCAGAGGACTTTAAATCACTGGACCTATTGGGGCATATTTATCAAGCTAAAGACTGCTGTTCCATATCTTGTCTGTCTGCTCTGAGGCCGCGGACAGAAATCAACCCGATCGAATATAATCAGGTTGATTGACACCCCCTGTGAATCTGCATGAGGCGGTATTGCGCAAGCAGTTCAGGTGAACTTCTTGTGCAATTATATACTCTGGCTTCATATACTGACTGCATTTATCGAAGTGCAGCGGACATGATACGCTACTTTGTATCATGTCCGCTCGCACATTGATAAATACGCCCCATTGTCTTAAATAACATTTGTTGAAGCATGATGAGCCTACAATTGCTTCTTTGGTTACATCATTTACAGATGTGTTTTCAGGGGGGGGTGGTTTTGTACCCACAAATTGATAAATACAAGTCTAAGGCAATATAGCAGGTTATATTTTTGTGATTGGGGAAAAAGTACCTATTACTTGGGTAAAAGTAGAAAGTTAAAGAAGATTTTAATTAATGTTGCAGAACTGTTAATTGTTAATAAGTTTTATAGACTCCTTTTGGCATTAATGGTCGCTTGGAAAAAACACATTACACCTAAATTCTGGATTCATAAAACCTAAATACATGTTAATTAAGGTTTCATATATTTATTAGCAATATTAAGAAATATTATGCACTCCTAAGCTATCTACAAAGTTTTGCTATTTAATAGTGTGCGTTAAATGACAGAATAGCTGTATGAGGTCAGCAGTAAGAAACAAATACAATTAGTGATTTTTTTTTAGTAATATTATGCTAACTCCTCTTTATAACATTAAAAAATATATATATATATACCTGTTCTGAACTAGGATACATATTTTAATCTTGTGGATGAATACATGTTCAAGATTTAAATTTGCTAATAATAGCACTCGGTCAAAAAAATTGTATAACAATTTATAATAGTTCCTTCTCAGTTCTAAACTTTATTTTTGCCATGCACAAAATAAATAAAGTGTATTACTTCATGTATACATTATGTAATTAAAGGGATACTGAACCCACTTTTTTCTTTCATGATTCAGATAGAGCGTGCAATTTTAAGCAACTTTCTAATTTAATTCTATTATCATTTTTTTTTTCTCTTGGTATCTTTATTTGAAAAAGCAGGAATGTAAGCTTATGAGCCGGCCCATCTTGGGTAAGCACCTGGGTAGCGCTTGCTGATTGATGGCTAAATGTAACCACTAATCAGCAAGTGCTATCCATGGTACTTTTCAACTGGTAGGCAAACCGTATCCCACTGCGAATATAGTAAAAATATATTTATTTAAAACATTAAAATACGTCAATTGCTTAGATACATAGCATCTCCCCCCTGCATTATAATAAGCCAGGTCCCTTCACACTGTCCTTATATCCTCCAGATTATGTACATATAGGTAGTCTCCCCTTGATCAACATTTATTAAGCTCAGTCATATCTAGCTAATTTCATATTCTCTAAAGCAGCTCTTGCCCACTGTTATGTTATCCTATGGAAAAAAAAGAGGTTCTATTACTTTTGGTCCTAGTTTACTTATAGCATGTACTGGTTAGAATGCAGCTATTGTTTTACTGTATATATTTCTCGTAGCAGGGTATTATACTACTCTTTCTTCCATTAGTATTCAAGAAGTAGTTTTCTAGTTATTACTAACAGTTACTTTCAAAGTCAGGAAATGCTGTATTACTATATAACATATATTGTCTCACGTAGATGTAGTTTCATAATAACATCAAGATGATACCCATAGCTACAATCTGTATTCCATTGTTATGCATATTAGTTCTAACTCAGAAATGTATATGGACAATTTCTTATTATTGGCTGTAATTTTTTTAAACCTCAATAAAAATGTAATTTAAAAATAAAATAAAAAATATATGTCAAATGCTCAGTGATACATAGTACATTGGGTTCCAAATGAAAGACAGTACATCAACACTATCCAGAGCTAACCAGAACACTGGATTGATATGGATAGAAAGCAGACAGGAGACCACTTCCACACCACTGACTTTGACAGGCTAGTTTTCGCTCCACCCCTGATGTCACTGTCTCGTGCTAACGTAGTAGTGGGTAAAATAACATTTAATCAATAGGATATATAAAGAACAAAAAAAAGACACGTGCACTTCATTTCTAGAAAAAGCTGTTAGCAAACAGCGAAACATATGTCAGAACTTTTTCCCAATGCTACGTCAGCACGTGCCAGTGATGTCAGGGGTGGAGCTAAACCTAGCCGATCAAAGTCAGTGGTGTGGAAGTGGTCTCCTGTCTGCTTTCTATCCGTATCCATCTGGTGTGCTGATTTGCTTTGGACAGTGTTGATGTACTGTCTTTCATTTAGAACACTTTTAAATAAATATATTTTTACTATATTCTCTGTGGGATAAAGTTTGCCTACCAGTTGAAAAATAGGTGTGCACATACCATAGAGCTTGTTTAAGCTCCATCACACGCGAGTAGCCCATCATCCATCAAGGTTAGCAATATTCATTTTGTTGCAGTATTAAACTATTTTGTGTTTTCACTCATTTGAGGACCTACTAAAAATGTGGGTGACTATATTTCTTCCTTTCATTATTACTTTTGGACGGACATATCCTTCAATTTAAAAATACCTTTGCACTTCACGCTTTTTTGCACTTTTATCACATTTATTATCATCTATATTTATATTTATTGCGATTTATTGTGATTTTATTCATACATTTTGTTTATTTAATGATTTTGTGCTGCTTTTCCCTGTGAAGCCTTGACCCAAACTGCCTGACTAAGATTACCTTAACCCTGGATTCCTCTGCTATCAGAAGATATGCATTTAAGTAACTTATGAAAGTTTATATTCATCTGGATAGTAAGACAAAGAAATGTCTTTCATTGATATTTGAATTTAAAAATGTAGTTACTTTCTAGTACTTGTTATTTGTTTTGTAGGAGCTAAATAAAGTACTTGAGAGAGTTCAGATAAAAAGTTTAGTCTCATTGCTCTCTTACCCCTGATCTTATTTTTTGTAAACTGTGTTTAAGTCCACTGCCCTAGTAGGGGCTAGTGGTGAGCCTTGCCTTTCAGCCTTTGATTCCAGCTTGTTTCTTTCTGACACAACAGTACTCCACCCCACACTGAGAAGGCTCATGCTCGGACAGGAAAGCAGTTTACCGTTTGTTACATACACATATTATCAAGCTGCATATTGTTCAATATACCACAATATAATCATATAATATTGATAAGAGTATATAAAATCCGTTATGCTGAACTCCATGCTGAGAATTTTGGAGGAGGGATATAAAAGAGACCCATCAAATGTCTACATAGTAACAAAGTAGATGAGGTTTCAAGAAGATAAAAGTCCATTTAGTTAAACCTATACAGATCCTAATTGATTTACAATAAAGAAGCTGAAAACATGAAAAAATACCCAGAGTCAAGCTTTATACAAGGGTTCAAACTAAAGGGAGGTTCAGATATTTATAGGCTGATGAGATTGACAATAACCAACACCTAAACAGACGGTGGACCCAAAGAGTAGAAAAAGAGAAAAATAACTTAACAAGTAAACAGACATCAAGCAAATCTCCCCCAGTGGTGATCTGGCAGCACAGAGGGTAAGAAAAAAGGGGTCCACTGGATCAAATCAAGACTTGGCTCCTAAAAGTGTTTCTGTGGAGTGAACTTCTTTTTAATATCTTAAAAATTAGTCGAGTCATAACAAAATATTTTTACGCCATTTTTAAATGTATTTATGGTATAGACATTCACTACCTTCTAAGGCAATGAGTTTCACAATGTGATTGCTCTTACAGTGAAAAACTAGATTACAATCCTTTGCTACTTTATTAAAAAAAATTTTTTTATTAACATAAAAAAAACAAAAAACAATCATCCAAAAGAAAATATTGTATGTGTTTCAGCTATGTCTTACTCAGTGGTGCAATCTGTGATTAAGACAATGCCAACATTTATACAATGCTGATTTTTCTAATTTATTTTTTATTAAAAATAGCAGAGGATTTTATGTATTTTTCCAAGAAGACAATAGGCAGGATTGTAATCTGGGCTAATTTTTTATTTAGACTTTTGTGTGAGGTGGAGAGTGATGTGTTTTAAAGGAGCAGTAAGAACCTTTTAATTACAAAACATTTATTTTGCTAAAGAATACCATATCAGTCAAGTCTTAAGATTTTTAAAACAAACATCCTTTTTACTACAATTATTTTTCAATAACCAAACTCCCCCCACCATTTGCCTTTTTTGGAGAAGTCTGCAGACAACAAGGCTAACCACAGTCATAAAGTTAATAAAACGTGCATGAGAATTAAAAAGTGCTCAATTTTCAAAGCTAAAATTACATGAAATGGGGCAAAATAAATATAATTTACAAATTTGTTTCATTACACATAACTAAACATTTTATATAAAAATCTCAAGGTGTTTATTATCCATTGAAGTAACTTGACTGTATGAGGACTTGGGATGTTCCCAACTTAAAAAGTAAATAATTTTGCTACAAACAGAAGATATTTTAAATGTAGCATTTCAGCCAAAACTTTACAAAAAGGAAACCCAGAAACAAAATATTATGCTATATGTGACTTTTATTTGATAACACAACTAATCAATAAAATGCACCTTGAGGAAGTTATCAGTTACACATTAATGGTCATTTTTAAAAAAAATATTGTTCATAATTTTGAACAATATAATAAAACAACATTTGATCCTATATAAATTAAACAAAATGTTAAAGGACTAAACTTATTTAATCATTATATTAACTAGATATATTCCTTTTAATAAATGAGCAAAGTTATTTTTAATGTTTCTACTGATTTATGTCAGAAGAACTTGTCTGCAAGGTAAACCTTAAATGATGCTGGCATCATTATAACAATATATACATTTGTAATAGTCCATGACCTTAAACAGTTACTTCAGAAAGCTAACGTTATAAAAGATCCTGGTTCACTAAAAAGGATAGATACCATTTTAAAAATATCATACATTAACAAAAAAATAAGGCCAAAACCGTCCATCCTTGTTTTTTTTTTCCCCCCACAAAACTTGGAAGTGCTTTATTATAGTTGATGCATAAGAGTCTTCCAGCAGAAATGGAAGTAACAACTACACAAATAAAAAGGATGCAAGATATGTGCATTAGTTAATCCTGAGAATTAATAACACCTATACATTAAATAGGAATGAGCCGCCTAGAGGGATCTTCTGGCCCTTGAAAGGATATTGGACACCTCTTGGTTTTTGTGTAAAAAATGTGCTTGTTTCCTACTCTCTAGACTAGAGAGGCAAAAAAGTAATCTGTAATCTGCAAATGCTGCAAATCAAATAGCTGGTTTGGGCAATTTAAACACCCAGGTTACACACACATTTTTTTATAACGAAAGAAAAAAGTGTTTAATGTCCCTTTAATTGTTAATTTTATATGTATTCCTATTTCTACAGCAGCACTTATACAAATAGCATTAATTACAGTTAAACCTAAGGAATTTAAAAACACACTGTAACTTTACATTTGTTTAATACATTTTAGCAGATGAATTAATTGATCCAAGGCATAGAGGTCAATTTATTATAGTGGGAGCGGACATGATACGATGTAGCGTATCATGTCCGTGGCACATCGATAAATGTAGCATACGCTGTTGGCATTTATAATTGCACCCGCAGTTCTTGATTGGGTTGATTTCTGTCTGCCAGACTGCCACCTCAGAGCAGGCGGACAGGTTATGGAGTAGCGGTCTTTAGACCGCTGCTTCATAACTTCAGTTTCCAGAGCTTGATAAATTGACCACATACTGATGAAGAGTGTTAGCTAAATAAAGTTTCTAAAGAGAAAACAACTAACGATTACAAATATAGAATAGCATTTATTTTTGTGTAATGGGATATTACAGGGACCTAAGACCAGTACCGTAAGATGTAATATGTCAGCTTTTTATATCCTGCAAGATTTAACACTGAGTTTATAAAGAACTGATGTGTTAAATTTTATAGGATTGATTTTGTGTCCCTTTAAATATATATTTTTGAAGTACACAATGGCTTCTAAATAAATCTGCATAAGAATAACAGACTTTTAAGCATTTTAAACAGTAATTTTGTTAGTAGAATTTGCAATGCTATTTTGTTATTTCAAAACACCTCTTGATATGATCTTGATTAAACGTATCTCTTTGCATAAAATGATCTTAAGCTCTGAAAAATGAAGCACCACCATTACACGCTTGCATCTGGGACTGAAGAGTGAAGCACTGCCATTACACGCTTGCATCTGGGCCTGAAGAGTGAAGCACTGCCATTACAAGCTTGCATCTGGGACTGAAGAGTGAAGCACTGCCATTACAAGCTTGTATCTGGGACTGAAGAGTGAAGCACTGCCATTACAAGCTTGCATCTGGGACTGAAGAGTGAAGCACTGCCATTACAAGCTTGCATCTGGGACTGAAGAGTGAAGCACTGCCATTACAAGCTTGCATCTGGGACTGAAGAGTGAAGCACCACCATTACACGCTTGCATCTGGGACTGAAGAGTGAAGCACTGCCATTACAAACTTGCATCTGGGACTGAAGAGTGAAGCACTGCCATTACAAGCTTGCATCTGGGACTGAAGAGTGAAGCACTGCCATTACAAGCTTGCATCTGGGACTAAAGAGTGAAGCACTGCCATTACAAACTTGCATCTGGGACTGAAGAGTGAAGCACTGCCATTACAAGCTTGCATCTGGGACTGAAGAGTGAAGCACTGCCATTACAAGCTTGCATCTTGGCCTGAAGAGTGAAGCACTGCCATTACAAGCTTGTATCTGGGACTGAAGAGTGAAGCACTGCCATTACAAGCTTGTATCTGGGACTGAAGAGTGAAGCACTGCCATTACAAGCTTGCATCTGGGACTAAAGAGTGAAGCACTGCCATTACAAGCTTGCATCTGGGACTGAAGAGTGAAGCACTGCCATTACAAGCTTGCATCTGGGACTGAAGAGTGAAGCACTGCCATTACAAGCTTGCATCTGGGACTGAAGAGTGAATAACTGCCATTACAAGCTTGCATCTGGGACTCAAGAGTGAAGCACTGCCATTACAAGCTTGCATCTGGGACTGAAGAGTGAAGCACTGCCATTACAAGCTTGCATCTGGGACTGAAGAGTGAAGCACTGCCATTACAAGCTTGCATCTGGGACTCAAGAGTGAAGCACTGCCATTACAAGCTTGCATCTGGGACTGAAGAGTGAAGCACTGCCATTACAAGCTTGCATCTGGGACTGAAGAGTGAAGCACTGCCATTACAAGCTTGCATGTAAGATTATCTGAGAAGTCTTGTCAGTATAGTGTGTGAGGTCCTTCAAAGAATGTTGAATTGTGTAATTTCTCTCCATATTAGTAACTTTTGGCAAAATGTAAATATATTCCAGTACTAATCTAAGCAATCAGTTTATAGAATCTATAAATCTCAGGTAAACTGTAGCATACTTATATATGCAGGATGCACTCCAGTCTCTATGGAAGGAATATAAAAGCATTTAGAGATAAATTACAGGAAAATAAAGTGAATTCAATGATAGTGCATTATGTGCTGTTCTTAAAGGGACACTGAAACCAATTTTTTTCTTTTGTGATTCAGGTAGAGCATGCAATTTTAAGCAACTTTCTAATTTACTCCTATTATCAATTTTTCTTCGTTCTCTTGCTATCTTTATTTGAAAAAGAAGGCATATAAGCTAAGGAACCAGACAATTTTTGGTTCAGACCTGGACAGCACTTGTTTATTATTGTGTGATATAGTGAGCGCTGGGAAGCTTAAAAGGACTGTGAGGTATGGATATGTTAAAAATGGAATGTATTTATTACAGTTAATATACAATGAAAATACAATATAATACATACAAATTAAAAAGCTTCTAAAATTCTTCCAAAAATCTCTATGGATCCATGAGATATAAGTCTTAAGGATATAGTGTTACCTATATCTGTGGTGTTGGAACAAATATTACGTTAGCTCCGACAACAGTCTAAGACCATAGTATTATGGTCTATAAAGTGCAGTTTAAGCACAGATATTTACAAACAGCAGATGTGATGTAAATGGCCAAAATTGGCGTAGTACAATGTCAATAATACAGATGTCAACAATACAGATGCAGTATAAAAGTATAAGTGATAGAAATACAATATAAATAAAAGTGTAGGAGAAATCCAATTGTGTAAAAATGGAAATAAAATTTGTTGAAAAAATGAAGAAATTTATGTCTCTCAAATAGTTTCTTAAAAAATGTCTCTTTGGAAAATCACAGTGTTCCAAAAAAAATATATATCAGAGTGTTCCACAAAAATTGCAAAAGTGTTCCACAAAAATTGTAAAAAATTAATCCACAAATAAATATCAAAGTGTTCAAAAAATATGGTGGGTAAGTGCGTTCAAAGAAATCCTAGATGATTAACTTCCAAAATAAACTCCAATAGCTGTGGTAGACGTGAAGGAGATTATAAGAATGCAGAATATAAAAAATATATAAAAAATGTAGAATATAAAAATGCAGAAGAAAAAAAAAAAAAAAGTACAATAATGTGGCGGGTAGGTCCAAAGTCGTCCTCCTAATCTGTGGGTGAAATAAAGTGCAATAGTGTAATAACGTCTAGATGTGGTATAATAAAATCAGAAATTTGCTCACCAGTATGTCGACGCGTTTCGGCCCTCCTTTCTCAAGACAATACTGGTCTGTATGTCTCTGGGAGCTTTATACCCTAATACCATAGGTGATTGGTTCTATTTTGGCGCCAAAAGTCGGGGTCTGCCCTTTCCTGTTTAGCCCAGTGTTTTTCTTTTCTTTTTCTTTTTTTTTTTTTTGTGTGTTTTTTTGGGTGTTTTTTTGTTGTCTCTTATGTTTTAAAAGATATCTGTATTTGATTCACTTCATACGTGTTTATTATTTATATCGTATGTGTTAATATTATTCACACAAATTTCTATATTTGTGATATGTACATATATAACTTTTAGAGAATTTTTAGAGAATTTTCAGAGAACTTTTAACAACTCTAAATGCCCTTGAAGAGATTTTTTTACATTTTACGATTTTTTATGATATTTTACAGTTTTAAATCCCTAGGTATTTGTGAAATACGCACCGATCATAGCACATACAATAATCAGCATCTACACATATACGTTAAGGCTGTTTTGTATATATGCATTAAAGAATCAAACACTGGCTTATATAGACACAATTAGGACAACGATGGACCCCTAACCCATGATATAGTCATGTAGGCCATATAGAAAGGGTCCAGACAAGACTAAGGTTCCAAATTAGATAAACATCCGGCAATAGTACAACCGGATAAGAATAAATACACACTTCCGGTAAAAGCGAAACCGGAATTAGCGAGAGCGAAACCGGAAGTAGCAAAACCGGATGTTAAGCTACAGATAAAAGAACCGGAAGGGATAGTAAGTTAAACACCCCGGAAGTGGGGATATCAAAAATAAGATACACCGCCTGATATACATTACATTAGTAAGATAAGAGATGCCCCCAAAATAACACATACGATATAAATAATAAACACGTATGAAGTGAATCAAATACAGATATCTTTTAAAACATAAGAGACAACAAAAAACACACACAAAAAAAAAAAGAAAGAAAAAGAAAAGAAAAACTACATTTCCCATGTAACACTGGGCTAAACAGGAAAGGGCAGACCCCGACTTTTGGCGCCAAAATAGAACCAATCACCTATGGTATTAGGGTATAAAGCTCCCAGAGACATACAGACCAGTATTGTCTTGAGAAAGGCCTAGGAGGGCCGAAACGCGTCGACATACTGGTGAGCAAATTTCTGATTTTATTATACCACATCTAGACGTTATTACACTATTGCACTTTATTTCACCCACAGATTAGGAGGACGACTTTGAACCTACCCGCCACATTATTGTACTTTTTTTTTTTTTCTTCTGCATTTTTATATTCTACATTTTTTATATATTTTTTATATTCTGCATTCTTATAATCTCCTTCACGTCTACCACAGCTATTGGAGTTTATTTTGGAAGTTAATCATCTAGGATTTATTTGAACGCACTTACCCACCATATTTTTTGAACACTTTGATATTTATTTGTGGATTAATTTTTTACAATTTTTGTGGAACACTTTTGCAATTTTTGTGGAACACTCTGATATATATTTTTTTTGGAACACTGTGATTTTCCAAAGAGACATTTTTTAAGAAACTATTTGAGAGACATAAATTTCTTCATTTTTTCAACAAATTTTATTTCCATTTTTACACAATTGGATTTCTCCTACACTTTTATTTATATTGTATTTCTATCACTTATACTTTTATACTGCATCTGTATTGTTGACATCTGTATTATTGACATTGTACTACGCCAATTTTGGCCATTTACATCACATCTGCTGTTTGTAAATATCTGTGCTTAAACTGCACTTTATAGACCATAATACTATGGTCTTAGACTGTTGTCGGAGCTAACGTAATATTTGTTCCAACACCACAGATATAGGTAACACTATATCCTTAAGACTTATATCTCATGGATCCATAGAGATTTTTGGAAGAATTTTAGAAGCTTTTTAATTTGTATGTATTATATTGTATTTTCATTGTATATTAACTGTAATAAATACATTCCATTTTTAACATATCCATACCTCACAGTCCTTTTAAGCTTCCCAGCGCTCACTATATCACACAAATGTAATCACATCCCAAGTCCACTAGGGGACTTTTGCCAGTGAGCATAAGGCTGTAAAATACTAGCTCTCGGTCTACCACACACACGTTTTCAGCACTTGTTTATTGATGGGTGAATTTATCCACCAATCAGCAAGAACAACCCAGTAGGTTGTTCACCAAAAATGGTTCGGCATCTAAACTTACATTCTTGCTTTTCAAATAAATATACCAAGAGAATGAAGAACATTTATTGGAGTAAATTAGAAAGTTGCTTAAAATTGCATGCTCTATCTGAATCACGAAAGAAAACATTTGGGTTCAGTGTCCCTTTAATTAAAGAAACATACAAGTCCCTTCAAGAAGATTGGTAAATTAAACACTTGACAGATCAGTGCATAATAGCACAAGCAAAGATCTTATAAAAATGCCCCTTCACAGTATTTGAAAATGCTAAAGGTATAGCTGTCCCCTGCTTGCTCTACTGCATAACCCCCCCCCCCCCAAAAAAAAGGGGGCTGTAAATAAGGCTCTAGATTGCCTGTAACCATACTTCCAGCCGATTTGAACCAAATACTAATTTACAGTGAGAAACATTTAGATATGAAACACTTTTTTCTTTAACCACTTGGTGACATATTGTCATACATCATGTAGAACCTTTGCAAAATGTGCTGAAAACAATAGTATCATTTGATGCCATGAATTTCTTTGTCCGGCAAGCAAATAAACATGACACTTTAATAATGTTGAAACCAGTTTTTCATATCACCCTAGAAAGTATTATATTTCAAGCAGGGTTTCTGTGTTTGAGCTTTATTACAAACAATAGTTAAAGCAATTTTTAGTGACTGTAATATTACAATCTGAAAATTAATAGTTTCCATTGGAATATAAATGAGCTATTTTACAGTTCCAATGATATCATTTTGATAGGTAGTAATTGAATTGAACTAAACATTGTATAATTTACCCATAAATGACCATATTTATACCCTTTCATTTGCTTCTGACATGAGTTAACATTATATCATTGAAAATATCAGCCTTGGAGTTTGTTGAGCACAGCTAGCGTGAACCTGTCATTCCTACATCCAATAGAGCAGCCAAGCTTAACAAAAATAGCCTGAAGTCTTTGAAGCACAAGCTCCTTAATGGTTCAGATACAAGTTATATGGTCATAGCCTACATTATATTATGCATCCCTTGAATGAACACACTGAGATTATGACTGTTCACTGCACTCAGTGCACAGGGGGACACAAGGGAACACTAAAAGCAAATTTTGTCCCTGTGTATCATCCATAATTCAAAATAAATCAAGGTTAAAAAAAGTGCATGAGCAATTGACATAATTTATATGCTGCTTTTGGGAGAGTTGGCAGTCTCTTGCATCATAAAGTTTAAATAACGATAGTTTAACAGCAGATGTAACTGCAGCTGCCCTAAATGTAATACCATTAGCTCCATTACTGAACGAATCAACACTTTTACCAATTCAATGTCTTCAAGAAAACATCACACCTGTCAGAGTCACTTCACTAACAGCTGACTTAATGTAGTTTTTTACCAATGACTTTTCAAAACGAATCAGTCAGAGGGACCGGAATAGTATTAAAAGGAATAAAGTTTTATAAAACAATTGACCAAAAATAAAGAAATAAACTACATACATACACACAGTCTTGTTATTTTTACTATATATATATATATATATATATATATATATATATATATATATATACACACACTTACATAGAGAGAGAAAGAGAGAGAGAGAGAGAGAGAGAGAGAGAGAGAGAGAGAGAGAGAGACTTTAAGCCCTCACTGGACTTGTGTCAGAAAGTAGATTTTTTTTTTATTAGTAACGTTTCAAGAGAACACAGTGTCCCTTCCTCAGACAGTGTTGTCCAGAAACATTACTAATACAATATTTTTTCTACTTTGACACAAGTCCAGCGAGTGCTTACAGTATGGTTCTATTTGAAGATATAGGGAACACCCTGGCAGTTGAATCTAGCTGAGTGAGGGTACACCTTTGTGGGAGATTTTATATATATATATATATATATATATATATATATATATATATATATATATATACATATATACTCACATACATACATATATAAAGTCAAAATAACAAAAGTACCTTTTTATTGAACTAACATGATATTTAAAATACAAGCTTTTGAGACTTTTACCCTTTTCCTCAGTTCTGAAGCAATACTAATCAAGGACAGGGTTTAAAACTTTAAACAAGATGTTGTTAGAGAAGGGTAGGGGTGAAACGGGTGTCATAAATAGAATTATTGGCCTGAGAGTGAAATGTGCAGAGTTTTTGAGAGAAATCCAAAGGCCAGAGCAAATAAATATAGGAGAAACAATAAACACATTAAACAGCAGATAAGTATAAAAATCATATACAGCTGCATAATGTGAATATATAAATTAGTTTGAATAAAAAGTAAAGTAGTAGTAATGAGAAAAAATAATAATTTGACAAACAGACATTAAGATGTATGTTCATATAAAATTTTGGTTGTGTGTCAGGAAACCAGAGTATACATTACACTCCTCCTTTATGGTGTTGAAATGTGTTATTTTCATTTGAAATGTTTTCCGTTCATGAGCGTCCTTAAAATTCCCTTTAATTACTTTTATCTTGAGATTTTGGATAGAGTGATTAGTCTGGGTGAAATTATGTCCAACTGGGGTACAGTAATTGTCTAACTCATTGTCTTTGATTGAGTGTATGCGCTGGTTTATCCTGAGATGCAGCTTAAAGGGACAGTATACACCAATTTTCATTTAACTGCATTAATAGACACTACTATAAAGAATAATATGCACAGATACTGATATAAAAATCCAGTATAAAACAGTTTAAAATCTTACTTAGAAACTCCCAGTTTAGCTCTGTTAAAACGATTGGCTAGAACACACACTGAAAGTAGGAAATATTCAGACACTACCCCCCTCCCCCTTTCTCTGCATATGAAAAGACTCTTTACACAAACAGGAGCAAGCTGGAGTAGGTATATGTCAGTATTCTCCTAAAACTTTGTGGTTTGGTTAGGAGTCTGAAAATCAGTGCAATGTTATTTAAAAATAAGCAAAACTATACATTTTAAAAAAAAAAGCTGCATAGGCTATATAAATGGATCATCTACAAAACATTTATGCAAAGAAAAAAATCTAGTGTATAATGTCCCTTTAAGGCCAGTTTCTTCAATGTAGCAACCTTGGTCACACGCAATACACTGAACACCACATTTCAGATGTGTATGAATATGATCCCTTAATGTTGTAGGTTTTATTCTTGTGTCTGGCTGTGTTATTTTCACACTTTTGTTTAAACAGTTTGCAGCAGGACTTGTTGCATCATACTGTGCCTTTCTGTGTAAGCTCCTGTTTTGGGGTAATTTTACTATAGAAAAATCTTTGTCTCTGGTTCAGTGTTTTTTAAATGCTAGTTTTAGGGGCTGAGGAAATAATCCTTAAAGTGTGGGGTCCTCTGTGAGTACTGACTGTAGATCTTTAATTATTTTGCATATTTCCTCTAGAGTTGGGTGAAAGGTATTCGCTGCAGCAAATCATGTTCGCTCGCCTATTCATAAATCTACCACTTAAAATTATGCTTCCAGGCTTACAGTGCAAGATAATGACATGATTTTTAAGCCCAAAAAATGATTACAGCATGTAATGCACTATGATATAGATTTTTCTGTTATCACAGGGGACTTTTCCAAAAATACAATATAATAATAAATATAGAATATTTGAAGACAATGGGCTTCATTTACCAAGCAGTGATTGCTGCTTTTAAAACTCTAGTTAAGTAACAGTGGTCTTAAGGTCCTTAACCTGTCCTCCAACTAAATGCTGGAGGATTTAAATCATTCTGATCTGGGATGACTGACAGCCCCTGCTAGCAGGCGATTGGCTGCCAGTGAGCAGGGGTGGCATTTCACAAGCATTGCTGGTGCAATGCTTGTGCAATGTTAAGTGCAGACAGCAAATCATGTTGCAGCGAATCATGTCTGCCCAATCAATAGTAAATGGATCCCAATGACTTTCTCAATAGACCATTCAAAGTGTATGGAATTACATTGTCTGTCACTGAAAAGCAGTGTAAATACTTAAACATAGAATGTATCTTCTATCTGTATATAGATATATAACAAATCACTTTTTGTTTCATGCTTTACATATACTGTCAAAAACTAAAAGCAATAGACTTAAACATATGCACCAAGGCAGCAGGTTGCTTATTCATTTGAGGTATGCTAAAATGGTACAGTGTTAGACAAACCACAATAGTAATTAAAATGACATTACTACACCTAAGAAAGAATACTGCAATGTTCTATAATTATCATTACAGCAGGATATAATTGACCTGATTAAATGGGCTGGCATAGATAAAGGTTTGAATACAAAGCATAGGTATTCATGAGGGATTCTAAATTGTTAAAAATCCTTAATAGAATTCAGAGAGTGTATGATATTTATTTAATTAAAAGAGAAAAAAAAAAAAACGACTTGGAGGTTAGGAATTATCAGTCTAGAATATGCTGAGCAACATTAGCAAATTATTGAAATATGATTCTGGGAATATATAAACTACTTCAGAAAATTAGATTTACCAGGGGGGGAATTATTTCATTATTTCTTTGAGTTTAGTACAGCTGCCCTAGAAAAAATAGCTTCCTGTTTTCTGCATCTAGAGGCAGATTAAAATGTATCTAAATATTTTAATGTTGCCGCTGCATATGTTTTTAAATAATTAAACCAGTTTTAATAAAGAAATTTTGTGAATACATGTTTTTTCATAGTCAACTTTTCTGTAGTTTGAAGAAATGTGTAGTTTAGTTGGCAATTAACACTTGGGTTGTAAAACTCCCCATAATCCTCGGCCGTCCTGCCTATTATTATTATTATTTTATTGTAGTCCATGTTTAGAGAAGAAAAAGGACAAATAAAGTATTTCTGACAACTTCAAAATGTACATAAAGTAAAGTAACACATTGCATATTCTAATACATATATTGATACGAATCAATTCTGAATTAGTACATTCACAAACAAGCTCAGCTGCTTTTTATGTATAAACTATATGCTAATGCTATACCAATATCTGGACATTTAAATATGTCATATTTAAATGTCAAGATATTTTTTATATAAATATAAAATACTTTGACACATTCTGAATCAGTTAATACTATGTTACAGCTATATGACTTTGTTGCTCAATATATTCTTATTCATCTAACAAACCATATTTTAAAAAGAGAAATTTGAGTTAGGATTATTGTAGAATTATTCCACTTTATAAGAAAAATAAGGGCTACACAGAAGTAACAGACAATAGGATAAACTTAAGGAGGTTAAAGGGACACTGTACCCAAAAATTTCTTTTGTGATTCAGATTGAGCATGACATTTTAAGCAACTTTCTAATTTACTCATATTATAATATTTTCTTCATTCTCTTGGTACCTTTATTTGAAATGCAAGAATGGAAGTTTAGGTGCCGGCCCATTTTTGGTGAACAACCTGGGTTGTCCTTGCTGATTGGTGGATAAATTCATCCACCAATAAAAAAGTGCTGTCCAGAGTACTGAAACCAAAGAAAAGCTTAGATGCCTTCTTTTTCAAATAATGATAGCAAGAGAATGAAGAAAAATTGATAATAGGAGTAAATTAGAAAGTTGCTTAAAATTGCATGCTCTTTCTGAGTTACAAAAGAAAAAATTTGGGTTCAGTGTCCCTTTAAGAATAACCATTATCCCTAAACATATCTGATTTAGAACTTAATATATTTAATTTCTCATAACAACCTATATATATTTTCAGACTATATAAAAGAGTATATAATACAAAGGCTGAGATGATATATTTTTTAAATAATTTACAATTATTTGACTATCAAAGGAAATATTTAAAAAAAACACACAAAAATAACAAACTTTCGGCCAGATTATGAGTTTTTCATTATGAGCTGTGCCCTATCAAAATAAAAAAGCCCCCCCCAAAATAAAAAAAAATCCTAGCCTAAACTAAACTATCAATAGCCCTTAAAAGGGCCTTTTGCGGGGCATTGCCCCAAAGAAATCAGCTCTTTTACCTGTAAAAAAAAATACAAACAACCCCCCAACAGTAAAACCCACCACCCACACAACCAACCCCCCAAAGAAAATACTATCTAAAAAATCCTAAGCTCCCCATTGCCCTGAAAAGGGCATTTGGATGGGCATTCCCCTTAAAAGGGCAGTTAGCTCTATTGCAGGCCCAAACCCTAACCTAAAAATAAAACCCACCAATACACTCTTAAAAAAACCTAACACTGATTGGAACAGCCAATTGAATGCAAGCTCAATCCTATTGGCTGATAGGATCAGCTAATAGGATTGAACTTTAATCCAATTGGCTGATTGCATCAGCCAATAGGATTTTTTCTACCGTAATTCCGATTGGCTGATAGAATTCTATCAGCCAATCAGAACCTAAAGGACGCCATCTTGGATGACATCACTTAAAGGTACCTTCATTCAGTAAGAAGACTCCGGATGAAGAGGATGCTCCGCGTTGGATGTCTTGAAGATGGACCCGCTCCGCGTTGGATGGATGAAGATAGAAGATGCCGTCTGGATGAAGACTTTGACCGGCTTGGATGAAGACTTCTCCTGGCTTCGTTAAGGACTTCGGCCCGGCTTGGATGAAGACTTCTGCCGCTTCCTTGAGAATGGATGTCCAGTCTTCAGAACTGTAAGTCGATCTTCAGGTAGTTAGTGTTAGGTTTTTTTAAGGGTGTATTGGGTGGGTTTTATTTTTAGGTTAGGGTTTGGGCCTGCAATAGAGCTAACTGCCCTTTTAAAGGGCAATGCCCATCCAAATTCCCTTTTCAGGGCAATGGGGAGCTTAGGTTTTTTTAGATAGTATTTGATTTGGGAGGGTTGGTTGTGTGGATGGTGGGTTTTTCTGTTGGGGGGGTTGTGTGTATTTTTTTTACAGGTAAAAGAGCTGATGTCTTTGGGGCAATGCCCCGCAAAAGGCCATTTTAAGGGCTATTGATAGTTTAGGCTAGGTTTTTTTTTTTATTTTGGGGGGCTTTTAGATTAGGTGTAATTAGTTTAAATATCTTGTAATTTGTTCATTATTTTCTGTAAGTTAGTGTTTGTTTGTTTTTGTACTTTAGCTAATTTAATTTAATTTATTTAATTGTTTTTAATTTAGTTAATTTATTTAATTGTAGGGTTAGGTTAGGTGTTATTGTAACTTAGGTTTCGTTTTATTTTACAGGTACTTTTGTATTTATTTTAGCTAGGCAGTTATTAAATAGTTAATAAATATTGTACCTAGTTAAAATAAATACAAACTTGCCTGTAAAATAAAAATAAACCCTAAAATAGCTACAATGTAACTATTAGTTATATTGTAGCTAGCTTAGGGTATAGTTTATAGGTAAGTATTTAGTTTTAAATAGGACTTATTTAGTTAATATTATTTTAAGATTTATTGTAGTTATATTTAAGTTAGGGGGTGTTAGGGTTAGGGTTAGACTTAGGTTTAGGGGATAATACATTTAGTATAGTGGCGGCGACGTTGGGGGCAGCAGATTAGGGGTTAATAAATGTAGGTAGGTGGCGGTGATGTAAGGGACAGTAGATTAGGGGGTTAATAATATTTAAATAATGTTTTCGAGGCAGGAGTGCACCATTTTAGGGGTTAATATGTTTATTATAGTTGCGGCGATGTCCGGAGTGGCAGATTAGGGGCTGATAATTTTATTATAGTGTTTGCGATGCGGGAGGGCCTCGGTTTAGGGGTTAATAGGTAGTTTATGGGTGTTAGTGTACTTTTTAGCAATTAAGTTATGAGTTTTATGTTACGGCGTTGTACCATAAAACTCTTAACTACTGACTTTTAAATGTGTTAGAACTCGACGGGGTAGGGTGTACCGCTCACTTTTTGGCCTCCCAGGACAGACTCGTAATATCGGCGCTATGGAAGTCATATAGAAAAAAGACTTTGCAAAGTTTACGTAAGTCGTTTTGCTGTAAGGCCAAAAAAGTGTGCAGTGACCCTAAAAATTCAAGACTCATAATAGCAGCGGATCTGTTAACGCTGCTTTTTTACCTTAGCGCACAACTCGTAATCTAGCCGAATATTTATTGCCAATGGGATATGACTTCTAACATGACTTTCGTAGTAAATAGATATTTGAAAAAAAAGGATAGCTAAGTCTCATTCAGTACATTTATTATTTTTTTGTTCTTCTGTATCCCAATGTGAAAGACAAATAGTATTCTATATCTTTGTGTATCAATTTCTGTAATTATTTGTGCTTAACAAATAATACCAGTCTAATTATCTTCTTTACCTTGTGTTTTCATTCCATAGTGATTCCTGATAAAGAAATCCTGTCTAATGATGGGTAAATGTTTAAAAAACAAAATTGGAATCACACATTGAAAAATATCCCATTCATTCATATCAATGAATGTCCAAATATTTGGCAAGCATTCAAAATGATACTAGAGCCAACAACTGTGGTCCATGTGTTTCTTTAAATGAATGTGTCATAATATTCATGAATCCTTAGTTCATACATCATACATTATGGTCTAGTTGAAAATTGTTGGTGGGAAAAATCTGTCAAGTACATGGAAGTGTACTGTTTAAACATGTCAATTATTTGAATGCATAAAAAGGTTAAGTTAAAGCTGTTTTAATTTTTTTCCTAAAAAGTTTAATGCAAAATTCATGCCTAGGGGATTACTTATTAACTGTCAAATATACATGCACAGCTCTGTTGGTAGATAGGAAAATAATGCTTTTATAAAAATAGAAAACAGATACGGTTATTTTTAAATACTGTCCCTTATGCTACAACAAAAATGAAATGTATGCTTACCTGATTCATGTATTTCTTTCTTTACACGATGAGTCCACGGAATCATCAATTACTGTTGGGAATCATACCCATGCTAGAGGACACAGATGATTAGGGAAGGCAAGACAGGTAACCTAAACAGAAGGCACCACCTGCAAAAACTTCTCTCCCAAAAGAAGCCTCAGCCGAGGCAAAAGTATAAAATTTATAGAATTTAGAAAAAGTGTACAATGAAGACGAAGTCGCAGCCTTATACATCTGTTCTACAGAGGCTTTATTCTTGAAGGCCCAAGAAGAAGGCACCAAGCTAGTGGAATGAGCTGTAATTCTCTCAGGAAGCTGCTGTCCAGCAGTCTCATAGGCCATACGATAACACTTATTAACCAGAGGGAAAGAGAAGTGGCAGTAGCTTTCTGGCCTTTACGTTTACGTATACCAGAAAAGCAAACAAACAATGCAGAAGACTGACGAAAATCGGTCAAAGCCGGCAGATAGAATCTTAAAAGCCCACACAACATCTAAGTTGTGCAACAAATGTTCCTTATAATTAGGAGGATTAGGACAGAGAGAGGGAACAACAATTTCCTGATTAATATTTCTGTCCCAAACAACCATAGGAAGAAAACCAAACTTGGTACGGAGAACTGCCTTATCTGCATGAAATATGAGATAAGGAGAATCACACTGCAATGCTGAGAGTTCAGAAACCCTCCAAGCAGAAGAAATAGCAGTAAGAAACAAAACCTTCCAAGATAATAACTTAATATCTATGGAATGCATAGGCTCAAAAAGAGCCTGTAGTGAAACTTTAAGAACAAAGTTAAGTCTCCAAGATGGAACAGCCGATTTAAACACAAGCCTGATTCTGACAAAAAGATTGCACATCTGGCACATCCGCCAGATGTTTGTGTAGTTTTCAGGGGAAAACGCGCACGCAGTACCCAACTACCATAAATTGTGCAGTCGAGTTTTCCACATGTGGGGAAATCACAGAGGTCAACGGGCTCGGGTGCAATGAACCAGCTTTGCCCTGGGAGAGCCACCTTAGTGATCATGGCTAAGACCCCTCTGCCAGGTAAATATGATAGACAAGCCCTTCTCCAGGCCATCCTGGAGAAAGGCAAAAGCCCCTAGGAATCCTGACTCTACTTCTAAGAGTAGTCCTGGGATTCACCTCCATCAGGGAATTTACACCATACCTTATGGGAGAGTACACCAGAAACAGGCTGCAAGCCTGAATCATGGTCACAAGGACCAATACAGAAAAACAATGTTCAGACAGAACTAAGAATTCAATCTCCAAGCAGAAAGCTCCAGAGAAAAACAAAAAAGTTGGATGAAAGAATGGACCCTGAACTTGAAATGTCCTTCCTCAGGAACAACCAGCAAGGTGGAAGAATTACATTTCCGTTAGGTCTGAATACTAGATCCTGTGAGACTAAGTAGGAACTATTCTAAAAAACTATGCTCACTCCTATTTGATACAAGCAATGACTCATGGAAGGAGAGCAAGCAGAGGAACAGGGATCTCAGACTGACAACCCCAGTAACTGCCAGGGTATTTAACAGAACAACCTGCTAAATTCAAGACCATTAACATAACTCAGAAGTTTGGCGTACTGCCATCTCCAACTCCAGCACCCACTTTTTCAGGTTTAGCCTGGAGAACACCTCCGGGAGAATCGTCCACTCCCCAGAATGAAAAATGTGGTTAATGAAAACCACAGAAAAGAAAATGTTCCACTAGAATTCGGCAACTCAGAAATGACAACTGAGGCCAATCCATCAGAGCATTGAAAACTGCTCTACTCAAAAAAGGATACGGAGAGAGCAGACTCCACCCAAGTCTCTAGTCACCGACCCAATAGGCTAGCAACCAGGTCACCATAACTCAGGAAGGTCTCTGAAAGCATGCCCCCAAGACAGATGCTCCTGAAAAACCTAAATATTCTGTAGAATGCGGGCAATGATCCCACTACCTCTCGCAAGCTAAGCAAGCACTCTGCCACTAATTCCCCTCTTTGATCCACAGGGAAGAATCTCATGTTGACAGATCTAGATCTACCTTTCGAGACAGAGTAAAAAGATCCTTGGACCTTTATCTGAACATGCATAACAGCAGATTCTAAAATGGAATCAGGCAAAGGGATGATGTCCAATGAAACAACTATCAGACCAATTACTCCATAAATTAAGCCACTAAAAGGCCAACATATATAATCCCCTAAGAAAATGCCCTTGTAGCTTGAACAAGGGAACTCATTTTCAGATTTACTTCCATCTGAGGAAATGAAGAAAGACAACAAGATCTCTGCATGCGAGGGAACCTCAAAAAATGAAGTGTTTGACAGAAAAGCAAAAGTCAGGAACTGAAAACATACGTCCTCCGGGTCTATGGTCACCATAAACTGACTCTCTTGGACTCAAGAATGAATGGAACCACTGGTTTCCAATTGAAGGACAGTACCCTGAGAAGACTTGATGAAACACTTAGATCTATCAAGGAAGAAAACTCTCCACTTGCTCGGGAACCATGAACAGGAATGAATAGAATTCTAAACCCTGTTCCCATATAGGAACTGGTGCTATCACTTACAGTCAAAAGAGGTCCCAGACGCACTTCAACAATGCCTCACCTTTATCTGACCTGCAGATAAAAAGAGAGGAGGAACCTGCCTCTGGAAAGCATGAAAGAATTCTATGCAGAAAACCTGAAATACCATGTCCTCAGCCTATCTCAGACATCTCGTATCCAAAAGAGAGATTCAGCCCGCCACCTGAACTTTGATCCCGGATTGGGACCAACTCCTTTAGGTCTATGGATCCTTTTCCTGACCTATTAGAAAAATTCCTTGTAAGGAAGCACCAGAACCTAGGACTCTAAGAAAAAATCCACTGAACCTGATATAGCCACAAAGCCCTGATTAAATTTTGCCTTCATAAGGAGGTAATAAATCGAATAAGTCTTGCTAGGTAAATGTGACTAAGTTAGCAAGAAACTGCGCTCCCATTCTAGCAATACCCTGCATCTAAAAACAAAGTGGATCACGCTCCTAACATGAGTGCTCAATTAGCTAAAGATGGCGCCACTAAACTACTCTGAAAAAAAGGAGGCAGCACTATCACCACAAGCCGATAATTTTTGTACTCCGCTATTCTAAAATCAACAGCATACTCCAAAAGACACAGAGGTCTCTGTCACAGCAAGGCACAAGAAAATTAACGGAAATTAAATTGATTTAAAAAAAGAGTGGTATAGCTTATAGGATTGGTGCTCTCATTCAAACTCGCGCTCTCCTAATCGTCACACAGCAGGACCTGAAACTGAATAAAAGCGTTATCTGAAACACAGAGCCTCTGTTATTTCATTTGCACCCAAACATAATGTACACTTAATACGAGTAATCTGAGCCACAAAGGAGGATTAACTCCTTCCTCTCCATAGTCACATACATTTTAGTGCCTGCCCCTGCCAGAAAAAAACCTTCTCTATGAAGGAATTTATGTCCCACATTAAGTGCAGCATCAGCCTTAACCTCTGCAGTGCCAGCCTCCTAGCCCCAGAAGACAAAAAGGCACTTACCTGCAAATCCAGCTGTCCAGCAGGAGGGCAGTTCACCCGGTATGAGAGGATGCCGCTCCTCACAGAGATCTGTGGAAAATAGAAAGATCAGAGTAAACCTACTCAGGCTTTCTATACCAGGGCAGCAACATGTTAGGAAAATGCAGCAAGGCCCACCCCCAAGTTCCTAACTGCTTTAAAGCCACCACTGCCCTGCTTAAGAGACTAACGTGGAGTACAGCTAGACCCAGATTGTGTTGGAAGATCAGAGCAAGCCTGCCCTGGCTTCAAAACAAAAAAAATCTTGATAGAAGAATCTTTCTCAGACACCTAATTACTTCACCTCCTCCTTGCAATAGAGGCAAAGAGAATGACTGGGGGTGTGGGAAAGGAAGCGATGCTTAACAGCTTTGCTGTGGTGCTCTTTGCCTCCTCTTTCTGACCAGAAGTGATATTCCCAACAGTAATTGATGATTCCATGGACTCACCGTGTCTTAAGAAAGAAAAACACGTCAATGCCTCTTTAATGGCATACATAGAAATATTGAGACAATGGAGGGTTACTACAAAAACTCACCTGATTATGCAGAGCCATTAAAAACACATTTTACTATATGGATATACAGCTTTTCAGAAGGTTATAAGCTTCACATCTAAAAGGTCTGTAGCCTTAAATGGACAAGATAATTCTATTGTCTTTCTAAATTATGACAAATCAGCCAAGTCTAAACATTTAAAAAAAAAAAAACTAATTAACAATGTGCTGCTATAATTGTTTTTCAATAAACAAACACCATCCACCACTTGCCTTATTTAGAGGAACCAATCCAGGCTTACTTGTGGAGAAGACAAGGCTTACCACAAACATTGTTAGTGTAAAATACATTGCTTTGCAGTTATCTGCTGAAGCCAATAAGATATTAAAGATATGGAGCAGGGTTATCTTTGTACATTTTATCATCTCTTGCAATAAATAATATTCTTAAAGCAGTGTGAGAGCAGTATATACAAGCACAATGAACTCACTGCTACCACTCACTTTCCTTTAAAAGTATAGGGCACACAATGGGCTAGATTATGAGTTGTGCACTAACAGTTGCATGCAAGTGATAGGGGTTCTTTATCGCGGGTGTTTGTTTATCAGAAGTAATACCCATATTAAAGTTTAAAGTAAAAGTGTTCCTTCAAGCGCAATTGAATGTAATCTGTGTTGGAATAGCACTATTTCAGAGCTCTCGTTAACTTAAGCGAGATTAAAACATTGCACAAAACACATCAAAAATACTTTTAGGTTTAAATATTTTTTATTGTCATTATTTTGAAACTTTGAAAACAATTACAGACAAACCTTCCCCTCCATGTAATTCCCTCTACATGAAGGTTAGGAAGAAGACATTCAGTATAACATCATTTATATAGCAAACAATATAGCTAATGTGGTAAGGTTTACAGTGCTCTACTCATTCCCAGTGAAATTTGAATGTCCTTTTGGTTTCTGGAATGAAAGATAGGTGGTAATATTCATAGGTCATCTTTTTCACATGATGATTTGAGTATCTTCCGTGGTGTTAGGGACCCTCTCTCAAGGGGTAGAGCAAATATCTAATTTAACTTCCATATTCACCTGTTGTTGAGTTACGATAGCAATTTCACAGTATCTGATGTCACCTGAATTAACTCTACATAAATTAATTTTAAAGAGGTATATCCTCCTTAGGAGGTAAAATTATATAAATAGGATATAAAGAAGAGAGGAAAAAAAAGGGGGAAGGGGGGATGGGGGGGGGGAGGGGAGTGACGACACAACCTGATGTGATTATTAGGGAGTGATTTCGCAGTAGGTAAAATCACTCGTTATTTTTGTGTTTCACTTTTTTATTTATTTAGCTATCCAGTAATACCATATCGCTAGGAAAGTTTCTCTATTGTCTAGGGTGTGAGATGCCAGCTCATACATCAAAAATACTTTTAAAAGTACAGTCACACTAATAATAAAACCAATCTATAATTGTTTACTGTATGAAAGCATTACACTCAACTATTTTTTTAAATTTTAATCTGTTAGAAGTTTTTTTTAATACTTTTAGTTTTCCAAATTACATATGCCACATAACAAGAACATCTGTGTGTGTTATGTAAAAACATAAAAACATTATAGACCTCATCAGAGTGATATTTTGAACTTTTCATTAAATAAAAAATGTGTGAAAAGCAAAGATATATCATGTGACATAGGCCAAATTAGGTTTCAAAGGGCCAGGAAAGCTAAACTGATACATCTAAAAGTCATTCAAAACTGTTTTGTAATTAAGTAGAATACTTTTGATGAGCACCTCACAGAGGTCTCATGATGATATCTCTCACGCTTTTCTTATAGATTCAAATGGCCATGGATTTGAAAACCCCATGAAAACCAGAGCAAAACATTTTTTCACAGATCTTCTAACACTTTGGAGTAGACCCCAACACCAAAACAAATTAAACATTCTTTTGAGGAGCAAAAATTGTAATATATAATATAAGAACCATTGATTAAACATTTCATAAAATCTCCATAATTTGCAAGATGTACAGGTAATAACTAACTTAACAAAAAAAAAAAGTCATAAGCAAAACTGGTTGTTTCTAATGAGGGTATTATTTTCAATCATACAAGCACTATCCACAGAAAGGTTCAATTTATCACACAAAGAAAATAGATAGAATAAGGATATTTGTGCTTACCTAATACAGTCCAAGGCCGGATATATAATACCCGAGAGGATGCCCTGGCCGTTTGTCATCAAGTAAATCCTACAACATATAACTTGTTTAATAGGGAACATCTGCAAATTAATTTTAGCTTCATATGCATAATTTTACATGTTCGCCTGTATAAATTAATACAAAAGCAGTAAAATAAATACATTATCTTAAAACTATGCTTATAAAAATGAGGCTAGAGTTGTGTGTTGTTTGATTCTATACAGTTTTAACTTATATATACATACTCTCTTCAACAAATTATTGTTGCTTTTATTTAAAAAAATAAATAAAAATTTAACAATGAATGTAAAAAACAACAACAAAGAGTTAAAAGCAAAACACACACTTTGTTGGTTCATCATCTGTATATATCACTCCTGTTATCTTTTTCAATGAAAAAATAATACGCCTAGATTATGAGTTTTGCGTTAAAGGCTGTGCGGTGCTAACGAGCAGTTTATGCTTACCGCTCACTTGCAGACAGCGCTGGTATTACAGGTTTTTACAAACCCGGCGTTAGCCGCAAAAAAAGTGAGCGTAGAGTAAAATTTAGCTCCACATCTCACCTCAATACCAGCGCTGCTTACGTTAGCGGTGAGCTGGTAAAACGTGCTTGTGCACGATTTCCCCATAGGAATCAATGGGGGAGAGCTGGCTGAAAAAAAAATCTAACACCTGCAAAAAAGCAGCATAAAGCTCCTAACGCAGCCCCATTGATTCCTATGGGGAAACACATTTTATGTCTACACCTAACACCCTAACATGAACCCGAGTCTAAACACCCCTAATATTACACTTATTATCCTACTAGAAAACCTAACACTAACCCCTTGAAGATCACCTTACCAGGAGATGTCTTCACCCAACCGGGCAGAAGAGGTCCTCCAGAAGGGCAGAAGTCTTTATCCAACCGGGCAGAAGTGGTCCTCAAGACGGGCAGAAGTCTTCATCCAGACGTCATCTTCTATCTTCATCCATCCAGTGCGGAGGGGGTCCATCTTCAAGACATCTGTCACAGAGCATCCTCTTCTGTTCACGGCTGACGACTGAATGAAGGTTCCTTTAAATGATGTCATCCAAGATGGTGTCCCTTCAATTCCGATTGGCTGATAGAATTCTATCAGCCAATCGGAATTAAGGTGGAAAAAATCCTATTGGCTGATGCAATCAGACAATAGGATTGGACTGGCATTCTATTGGCTGATTGGAACAGTCAATAGAATGACAGCTCAATCCTATTGGCTGATTGGATCAGCCAATAGGATTTTTTCTACCTTAATTCCAATTGGCTGATAGAATTCTATCAGCCAATCGGAATTGAAGGGACGCCATCTTAGATTACGTCATTTAAAGGAACCTTCATTCAGTCGTCGGCCATGGACAGAAGAGGATGCTCCGCGTCAGATGTCTTGAAGATGGACCCGCTCCGTGCCGGATGGATGAAGATAGAAGATGCCGTCTGGATGAAGACTTCTGCCCGTCTGGAGGACCACTTCTGCCTGGTTGGGTGAAGATTTCTCCCTGTAAGGTGATCTTTAAGGGGTTAGTGTTTTTTTTTAAGGGGGGATTGGGTGGGTTTTAGAGTAGGGTTGGTTATGTGGGTGGTGGGTTTTAATGTTGGGGGGTATTTGTACTTTTATTTACAGGTTAAAGAGCTGATTACTTTAAGGGCTATTTGTAATTTAGTGTAGGGTAGGGCTTTTTATTATTTTGGGGGGCTTTTTTATTTTGTTAGGGGGATTAGAGTAGGTGTAATTAGTTTAAAAATCTTGTAATTTCTTTATTATTTTCTGTAATTTAGTTTTATTTTTTTCGTACTTTAGATAATTTTATTTAATTGTAATTAATTGTATTTAATTTAGGTAATTAATTTAATTATAGTGTAGTGTTAGGTGTAATTGTAACTTAGGTTAGGTTTTATTTTACAGGTAAATTTGTCTTTATTTTAACTAGGTAGTTATTTAATAGTTAATAACTATTTAATAACTATTGTACATAGTTAAAATAAATACAAAGTTGCCTGTAAAATTAAAATAAACCCTAAGCTAGCTACAATGTAACTATTAGTTATATTGTAGCAAGTTTAGGGTTTATTTTATAGGTAAGTATTTAGTTTTAAATAGGAATTATTTAGTTAATGATAGTAATTTTATTTAGATTTATTGAAATTATATTTACGTTAGGGGGGTAGGGTTAGACTTAGATTTAGGGGTTAATAACTTTAGTATAGTGGCGGCGACATTGGGGGCGGCAGATTAGCGGTTAATAAATGTAGGTATGTTGCGGCGATGTTAGGGACAGCAGATTAGGGGTTAATATGTGGAGTGTGGCGGTTTAGGGGTTAATATGTTTATTATAGTGGTGGCGATGTCTGGTTCGGCAGATTAGGGGTTAAACATTTTATTTTACTGTTTGCGATGTGGGGGGCCTCGGTTTAGGGGTTAATAGGTAGTTTATGGGTTTAAGTGTACATTTTAGCACTTTAGTTAAGAGTTTTATGCTACGGCGTTGTAAAGTAAAACTCTTAACTACTGACTTTAAAATGCGGTACCAGTCTTAAAAGGAGAGGGTCTACCACTCACTTTTGGTCAGACTCGTAATACCGGCGCTATGCAAGTCCCATTGAAAAAGGAGGATACGCAATTGACGTAAGTGGATTTGTGGTATTACAGAGTCTGGCCAAAAAAGTGAGCGATACACATGTACCTGCAAGACTCGTAATACCAGCGGCCGTTAAAAAGCAGCGCTAGGACCTCTTAACGCTGCTTTTTAACCCTAACGCACAACTCGTAATCTAGGCCATAGTTTGCAGCACAAATAGAATAAACAAACCCAACCTAATTTATGAAACCATGAAGTTCCTAAGATGAGAACAGACCTACTGTGACTTGTATTTCTTGACTATTCCATCCATGCTCAAAACAAACAAAAACCTCCAGAGTATGATCATGTGAAGTGATCAGAAATTTGATGTTACAATTGAAAAACATAATCAAATTTAGCAAGTCTTCAACCCAATTATTGTCAGTAAGCAAGTGCATATCTGCCCGAATCATTAATGACAAGCCTGACCTGTGTGCCTAATGTCCTACCACTTTATTTTATTATATATATATATATATATATATATATATATTTTTTTTTTTTATTATTCCAATACATTTTTTCCAATACATTTTTTAGCACTATATTACATTCAACAAGAAGAGTACACTTTTATTTAGCCCTAAGTGTAGATGTCATTAAGATTCTTCATCCCAATGATAGCAGAAAGTGTCCAACACACAATTCACAATTTAACAAAAAACAGCTTATTACAGGAAAGTGAGAATTAAAAAAACAAAACAGTTTTTATAAAGTATTTATTAAAGTATTTAATGGATTTATTAAAATATTTAAGCTTTTATAAATTCATTGCCAGGATCATAATAATTTATTTTGTATAATGGCAACAGGCAGTGTTGGTGCCAAGCTTGGCAAAACCAAAAGTGTAAGACATTAACAGTCCACCCACCAGCACTATGATAATTTTATCAGGAGCAAAGCATGGTATACACCACATTCCCATCAAGAAGATTCTGTAGGAAAAAAATTAGCGAGAAGGCGTATTCCCTCTGGTTAGTTGACAATTGCAAAAAATTATTATATTATATATACAGAGGGGCAGAGTTTGTATCTTAGAATGGATGGACAATGAATAGATGAGGTTAGTGATGCTGGGAATGAAAGTCATTCAAAGTCTGTAAATACTCAGTGGTAGCAATGATTTCCCTGGTAATTTGGTAATTAAACTGTGGTTTGTGCTCAAATATATTACCCTTCTTCTGATGTAACAAGTCTGGGTAGCAAAGACTTAATACCCCCGTGAATTAATACAAAAACAACATTATGGCCCCCATTTATCCTGCAGTGGGAAGGACAAGGTTCTCAAAACCACACAAGCTCAAATGCTGATATTTTGCAGCTTGATTAATGGGACCTTAGTTCAAAGTTAAGTGATTTAACATATCTCCTGATTTTAAGTAGTAAATAATTTGTGGTTCTGTATCAGTGAGTTGTATCCGAACACCTGATCTCACAACCTGATTTTTGATGATGGTTCAGGATTGGGAACTTTGTACTAATGTCCCTCTCACTACATTCCCTTCACATGTCACAGTTTTACTTAAACCCAGAACCCCATAAAGCACCCCCCCCCCCCCAACCAACATGGTTATCTCTGAGTAAAGCAGAGGGTCCATTCAACCACACTCCCACAACACCTTACTCACCACCCAGCCCTTTATATCCCAGGATGAAGAAATTAAAAGGAATGCAACATTTCAATCTTCAAGCAACAATCCTAACCTTATTTGTGACATCATAAATGCACAAAAGTAAACCATGATTTGAGGCCAAAAGGTTCCTTTGTTAGTGCATGATGTAAATGCATTGTGGCCATAAATACAATTTTGCCTTTATCATGCAATGCATAGGGCTTGGAGACAACTCTGAAGACAATTTATGAAAACATGGTGCTTTATTTAATTTCATTTGCAAATAATTTAACTTATTCAAGTATGTATATGTTTAAACTGTTCATTTCAGGACCAATTAATGACTATGTTATACCTCTACTGATCTTGCATTTATATTATTCATTATTATAATTTGTGGTGACATAATTTTTCTATGAGTTGAAAATAAAAGGACCTGAAAGAATGAAAGACATCTGCAATGAAATGCTAGGACACTTTTTTTGTTTAATCGTCCCTGCCCTGTTTCTTTGAAAACAAATAAGTAAGAATACAGAGTTAATGTTCCCAATGCCACCAAAACTATGACTGGATCAGGTAAATAGAAAAATATTTGTAATGTTAACACAAGTTGTAAATATACAACTGTAATATAAACTAGCCATTTTGTTTTAATTTTAATGCTGAGAATTTTTGGTCATTGAAATACGAGAAAATGCATTTGTATCTGTCTATAACACTCACATTACGTTTATATAATATTTGTTATACTAACATTGTACCTGTAATAGGGTTTAGTGACACTGATGTACCTTGATTCTTAATTAATGACAACATTATTGTTCTATTAAAAAAAACTGCCAAAAAACTGAAAATAATTAAAGTTAATGGTACATATAGTTTATTTTTTTCACAAAAAGACTTGTCGGTAAATACCATTGGCAACCTAAATAGTTAAATGATACTAAAGTCATTTAATAAATATAAGAATGTCATTTTATACAATGTCTCCACTATGCATTGTATGCAAATGACATCTGTCACTGAGAAATGAAGAAATGACGTCTGAAATCACTGATATTTGTACAGCAAATTTTAATGAAACTAGGATAATAAGGATTAAAAACCATGAATTTAAAACTTTATTGTAAGGATACTGAACCTTACCAAATCATGCTCTTGAGTCAAGGTTAGCATTTATTGCTGTATTTGTAAACCATATCCTCTGCATGTCTAAGAAAATGCTTATTAACAGTATTTTTTTTTATCTATGCCAGATGAAAGACATTGAATTCATGAACAATTTGGGAGAAATGACCTTTACCATAAGAATTTTCACTGCAATATAGAACATTTGCCTTACTGCATGAACACACTTTCTTCCTGCTTATTTCTCATCATTGCTTTTCATTTAATGACTTTAAACAGGTTATCTAACTGTAGAAAAGTATCAAATGTTGAATTTGTTTAAAAATAGGAACAAATAACATCTTCAACTGTACTTTTATATGGTCTTCTCTACAATATAAATAAAAAATCATATTTTAGTATGCACTTGAAAAAAATGCAACTTTCATTACAATCATTTTTCTTTGGTTTCAATTTCCAAATGCAGTGAAATGAATAATAATAAAACACAAACTAAATACATAGGGCCAGGATACGAGAGGATTGCAAAAGTGCGCTTTTGCGATATTTGAGCTCCACTTATAATACCAGCACACGCAAATGTGCGCTGGTATTAGAAGTTAAGCTCAATGTGAACGTAACCTCGCATTTACATTGCATGGAAGCTTTACGTTCACAAGAGCACACTTCCAAAGGCTCCAATGGGAGCCTTGTTCTGATGCCAATAGACACGGCACAGAACCTAGTGCAGCAGGAGGTAAGTCATACAGCAATGGGCAGCAAACTTTAAATATGAATATGTACATATATATTTGTTTTTATATGTGTACATATATTAACACATACATACAATATATATGTATAAGCATATACATATATATTAACAGTTAAAACAGAGTCCCCATAGACCGCAATGTAAAGGCACTTTTCAGTGCCATTTTTTTTTCTAACACCCCACATACCCTTAACACCCCACATACCCTTAATTTAACCCCTTATAACTGCTTCATGCAGTTATTTAATAAAACATTAAAAAAGGTCATTTTTTTATTTATTTATTTATTTTTAACAATGAATAGTACATTTTAATTTGGGGGCAAAAGGGGGACATTTATTTCATTAACCTGACCTCTAGTTAACCCCTTAAGGACCAAGGCCATTTTTCAATTTCTTTCCCTTAAAGACCAGGGCTATTTTTACATTTCTGCGGTGTTTGTGTTTAGCTGAATTTCCCTCTTACTCATTTACTGTACCCACACATATTATATACCGTTTTTCTCGCCACTAAATGGACTTTCTAAAGATAACATTATTTTCATCATATCTTATAATTTATTATTAAAATAATTATAAAATATAAGGAAAAAATTGAAAAAAACACACTTTTTCTAACTTTGACCCCCAAAATCTGTTAACATCTACAACCACCAAAAAACAACCAAGCTAAATAGTTTCTAAATTTTGTCCTGAGTTTAGAAATACCCAATGTTAACATGTTCTTTGCTTTTTTTTTGCAAGTTATAGGGCAATAAATACAAGTAGCACTTTGCTATTTCAAAACCACTTTTTTTCAAAATGAGCGCTAGTTACATTGGAACCCTGATATCTGTCAAGAATACCTGAATATCCCTTGACATATATATATATATATATTTTTTTAGAAGACATTCCAAAGTATTGATCCAGGCCCATTTTGGTATATTTCATGCCACCATTTCACCGCCAAATGCGATCAAATAAAAAAAATTGTTCAATTTTTCACAAATTTTTTCACAAACTTTAGGTTTCTCACAGAAATTATTTACAAACAACTTGTGCAATTATGGCATAAATGGTTGTAAATGCTTCTCTGGGATCCCCTTTGTTCAGAAATAGCAGACTTATATGGCTTTGGCTTTGCTTTTTGTAATTAGAAGGCTGCTAAATGCCACTGTGCACCACACGTGTATTATGCCCAGCAGTGAAGGGGTTAATTAGAGAGCATGTAGGGAGCTTGTAGGGTTAATTTTAGCTTTAGTGTAGTGTAGTAGACAACCTAAAGTATTGATCTAGGCCCATTTTGGTATATTTAATGCCACCATTTCACTGCCAAATGCGATCAAATTTTAAAAAAACGTAAATTTTTTCGCAATTTTAGGTTTCTCACAGAAATGATTTACAAACAACTTATGCAATTATGGCATAAATGGTTGTAAATGCTTCTCTGGGATCCCCTTTGTTCAGAAATAGCAGACATATATGGTTTTGGCGATGCTTTTTGGTAATTAGAAGGCTGCTAAATGCCGCTGCACATCACACGTGCATTATGTCTAGCTGTGAAGGGGTTAATTAAGGATCTTGTAGGGAACTTGCAGGGTTAATGTTAGCTTTAGTGGAGAGATCTGCCTCCCACCTAACACATCAGACCCCATGATCCCTCCCAAACAGCTCTCTTCCCTCCCCCACCCCACAATTGTCCCCGCCATCTTAAGTACTGGCAGAAAGTCTGCCAGTACTAAAATAAAAGGTATCTTTTTTTAATTCTTAATTTTTTAAAGCATATTTACATATGCTGCTGTGTAGGATCCCCCTTAGCCCCAAACCTCCCTGATCCCCCCAAAACAGCTCTCTAACCCTCCCCCTCTACATTATTGGGAGCCATCTTGGATACTGGCAGCTGTCTGCCAGTACCCAGTTTACAAAAAATATATATTTTTTATTTTCCCCCCCCACTTTTCTGTAGTGTAGCTTCCCCCCACCAAGACTAAACCCCCACCCCCTCCCAGATCGCTTCAATTATCTATATTATCTATATTAAATTTTATATCCCCCCTCTCTCCCTCTAAATTTAAACTAAATCTGTTCCATAGTGTAATGGTTCCCACCCGCTCCCTCCCCGTGCACGCGCCCGCCCGCCTCCCCCGAGCACGCGCGCGCGTCCGTGCACACCCCCAGCGATCCCGCCCACGATCCCACCCACGATCCAGCCCACCTCTGCACAATAATCCACCGATGGCCGCCCATCCGCCTCCCATGTCGGCTCCCACCCACCAACGATTGCGGGCCATCGATGTCCGGTGCAGAGAGGGCCACAGAGTGGCTCTCTCTGCATCGGATGGGGTAAAATGTTATTGCAGTGATGCCTCGATATCGAGGCATCACTGCAATAACCGGAAAACGGCTAGAAGCGATCAGGATCGCTTCCAGCCGCTTTCAACCCCAACGTCGTACAGGGTACGTCGCTGGTCTTTAAAGACCAGGTTGTGTGCGACGTACCCTGTACGACTCATGTCGTTAAGGGGTTAATGAAGTCTAGCACAAAGTGGTACCGCAAGTTCACGGTAGCATTAACTAGCCACTCGTAATGGCTAGTTATTTAAATTAGCACTCCACCTGTAATCTAGCCCATATTCATTTAATAGAAAAAATAGGGGAACAAAGTAATAATAGTAATATGAATAAATGCTACAATTCAACAACTTAACAGTTCATATCTCTTTGATAAAAAAAAGTTGCACAATTTTAAGATGTTGCATAAATATGTTTTAAGGGCATGGATTTTGTGATCTAGCAGAGTTAAAGGGACAATCAATTCAAAATGTAACTTTCAGGATTCAAATAGAGCACACAATTTTAAACAACTTTCCAATTCACGTCCATTATCTACATATGCACAATCTTGTTACATACATACTTTCTGAGGCACCAACTCCTACTGAGCATGTGCAAAATTCACTGGAAATTTGCTAATGACTGTCACATGATGCATTAGAAAGGAAATATAATTAGCAGAAACAAATTATACTACTCACTTGAAATTTAAACTAAGTCCTTTCGCATTATCTCTTTATTATGCATTTATTCATTATGCTATTCTACTGTGTTTAGTGGTCCTTGCTTGAAGGTATTTGAGTAAGGTTCCATATGCCTATCACAAATAACTTATGGCTAGATTATGAGTTTTGCGGCATGAGTGGTGCGGTGCTAACAAGCAGTTTATTGTCACTGCTCACTTACCTACAGCGCTGGTATTACAGGTTTTCCTAAACCCGGCGTTATTAGGCAAGAAGTGAGCGTAGAGCAAAATTGTGCTCCATACCGCACTCCAATACCAGCGCTGTTTAAGTCAGGAGTGAGCTGGTTGTGCGTGCTCATGCGCAATTTCACCATAGACATCAATGGGGAGAGCCAGCTGAAAAAAAGCCTAACACCTGCAAAAAAGCAGCGTAAAGCTCCGTAACGCAGCCCCATTGATTCCTATGGGGAAACTAAATTTATGTTTACAACTAACACCCTAACATGAACCCCGAGTCTAAACACCCCTAATCTTTCACTTATTAACCCTTAATCTTCTACCCCCGACATCGCCAACACCTACATTATATATATTAACCCCTAATCTGCTGATCCGGACATCGCCGACACCTACATTATACTTATTAACCCCTAATCTGCTGCTCAGGACATCGCAGACACCTACATTATATTTATTAACCCCTAATCTCCCACCCCCAATGTCGCTGCAACCTACTTACACTTATTAACCCCTAATCTGCCACCCCCAATGTCGCTGCCACTATAATAAACATATTAACCCCTAAACCACCGCACTCCCGCAACACAAACACTAGTTAAATATTATTAACCCTTTATCTGCCGCCCCCAACATCGCCGCCATCTACCTACATTTATTAACCCCTAATCTGCCGCCACCAACGTCGCCGCCACTATACTAAATTTATTAACCCCTAAACCTAAGTCTAACCCTAACACCCCCTAACTTAAATATAATTAAAATAAATCTAAATAAAAATTCCTCTCATTACCTAAATTATTCCTATTTAAAACTAAGTACTTACCTGTAAAATAAACCCTAATGCCTAGATCTAGAGTTTGGCGGTAGCCGTCAAAACCAGCGTTAGAGGCTCCTAATGCTGGTTTTTACCGCCCGCTGGTATTTGGAGTCAGTCAGGAAAGGGTCTAACGCTCACTTTCCAGCTGCGACTTTTCCATACCGCAGATCCCCTTACGTCAATTGTGTATCCTATCTTTCAATGGGATCTTTCTAACGCTGGTATTTAGAGTCGTGGCTGAAGTGAGCGTTAGAAATCTAACGACAAAACTCCAGCCGCAGAAAAAAGTCAGGAGTTAAGAGCTTTCTGGGCTAACGCCGGTTCATAAAGCTCTTAACTACTGTGCTCTAAAGTACACTAACACCCATAAACTACCTATGTACCCCTAAACCGAGGTCCCCCCACATCGCAGCCACTCTATTAAAAAATGTTAACCCCTAATCTGCCAACCGCACACCGCCGCCACCTACGTTATCCCTATGTACCCCTAATCTGCTGCCCCTAACACCGCCGACCCCTATATTATATTTATTAACCCCTAATCTGCCGCCCCCAACGTCGCCTCCACCTACCTACAATTATTAACCCCTAATCTGCCGACCGGAACTCACCGCCACTATAATAAATGTATTCACCCCTAATCCGCCTCACTCCCACCTCAATAACCCTATAATAAATAGTATTAACCCCTAATCTGCCCTCCCTAACATCGCCGACACCTAACTTCAAGTATTAACCCCTAATCTGCCGACCAGACCTCACCGCTACTCTAATAAATTTATTAACCCCTAAAGCTAAGTCTAACCCTAACCCTAACACCCCCCTAAATTAAATATAATTTAAATCTAACGAAATAAATTAACTCTTATTAAATAAATTATTCCTATTTAAAACTAAATACTTACCTGTAAAATAAACCCTAATATAGCTACAATATAAATTATAATTATATTGTAGCTATTTTAGGGTTTATATTTATTTTACAGACAACTTTGTATTTATTTTAACCAGGTACAATAGCTATTAAATAGTTAATAACTATTTAATAGCTACCTAGTTTAAATAATTACAAAATTACCTGTAAAATAAATCCTAACCTAAGTTACAATTTAACCTAACACTACACTATCAATAAATTAATTAAATAAAATACCTACAATTATCTACAATTAAACCTAATAAAATAACAAAGGCCCCCAAAATAAAAAAATGCCCTACCCTGTTCTAAAATTAAAATAGAAAATCTCTTTTACCTTACCAGCCTTTAAAAGGGCCTTTTGCGGGGCATTAGATTAGGGGTATGTGGGTGGTGGGTTGTAATGTTGGGGGGGTATTTTATGTTTTTTTTTTACAGGCAAAAGAGCTGAATTCTTTGGGGTATGCCCCGCAAAAGGCCCTTTAAAGGGCTGGTAAGGTAAAAGAGCTTTTCTATTTTAATTTTAGAATAGGGTAGGGCATTTTTTTATTTTGGGGGGCTTTGTTATTTTATTAGGGGGCTTAGAGTAGGTGTAATTAGCTTAAAATTGTTGTAATATTTTTATTATGTTTGTAATTCATTTTTTTATTTTTTGTAACTTAGCTTTTTTTATTTTTTGTACTTTAGTTAGTTTATTTAATTGTATTTATTTGTAGGTATTTTATTTAATGTATTTATTGATAGTGTAGTGTTAGGTTTAATTGTAGATAATTGTAGGTATTTTATTTAATTAATTTATTGATAGTGTAGTGTTAGGTTTAATTGTAACTTAGGTTAGGATTTATTTTACAGGTAATTTTGTAATTATTTTAACTAGGTAGCTATTAAATAGTTCTTAACTATTTAATAGCTATTGTACCTGGTTAAAATAAATACAAAGTGGCCTGTAAAATAAATATAAATCCTAAAATAGCTACAATATAATTATAATTTATATTGTAGCTACATTAGGGTTTATTTTACAGGTAAGTATTTAGCTTTAAATAGGAATAATTTATTTAATAAGAGTTAATTTATTTTGTTAGATTTAAATTATATTTAACTTAGAGGGGTGTTAGTGTTAGGGTTAGACTTAGCTTTAGGGGTTAATAAATTTATTAGAGTAGCGGTGAGGTCCGGTCGGCAGATTAGGGGTTAATAATAATATGCAGGGGTCAGCGATAGTGGGGGCGGCAGATTAGAGGTTAATAAGTGTAAGGTTAGGGGTGTTTAGACTCGAGGTACATGTTAGGGTGTAAGGTGCAGACTTAGGAAGTGTTTCCCCATAGGAAACAATGGGGCTGCGTTAGGAGCTTAACGCTGCTTTTTTGCAGGTGTTAGGTTTTTTTTCAGCTCAAACTGCCCCATTGTTTCCTATGGGGGAATCGTGCATGAGCACGTTTTTTAAGCTGGCCGCGTCCGTAAGCACCGCTGGTATCGAGAGTTGCAGTGGTGGTAAATTATGCTCTACGCTCCTTTTTTGGAGCCTAACGCACTGAAAACGCAGCCATTCTGTGAACTCTAAATACCAGCAGTATTTAAAAGTTGCGGGGAAAAAAAAGCATTAGTTAGCTACGCGGGTCTTTACCGACAAAACTCTAAATCTAGCCGTAAGATAGCTAGAAATATAACTAATAGTTACATTGTATCTAGCTTAGGGTTTATTTTTATTTTACAGGCAAGTTTGTATTTATTTTAACTAGGTAGAATAGTTATTAAATAGTTATTAACTATTTACTAACTACCTAGCTAAAATAAATACAAATTTAACTGTAAAATAAAACCTAACTTGAGTTACACTAACACTACAATTAATACAAATAAATTACCTAAATTAAATACAATTACCTAAATTACAAAAAACAAACAAACACTGAATTACTCAAAATAAAAAAGACATTATCAGATATTTAAATTAATTACACCTAATCTAATAGCCCTATCAAAATAAAAAAGCCCCCCCAAAATAAAAAAAACCCTAGCCTAAACTAAACTACCAATAGCCCTTAAAAGGGCCTTTTGCGGGGCATTGCCCAAAAGAAATCCACTCTTTTACTTGTAAAAACAATTACAAACACCCCCCCAACAGTAAAACCCACCACCCACACAACCAAACCCCCAAATAAAAACCTAAAAAATAAGCTCCCCATTGCCCTGAAAAGGCAATAGAATGCGAGCTTAATCCTATCGGCTGATTGGATCAGCCAATAGGATTGAAGCTCAATCCTATTGGCTGACTGCATCAGCCAATAGGAATTTTTCACCTTTAATTCTGATTGGCTGATAGAATTCTATCAGCCAATCGGAATTCAAGGGACGCCATCTTGGATGACGTCATTTAAAGGAACATTAATTCGGGAAGAAGACGTCAAAGGAGAGGATACTCCGCGCAGGATGTCTTGAAGATGGAGCCGCTCCACACCGGATGGATGAAGATGGAAGATATCGTCTGGACAGGGGCGAAACTACAGGGGGTGCAGAGGTTGCAATTGTGACTTGGTCCCCAAGGGTGGGGGCCCAGCTTAAAAAAAAACAGTGTAAGTCTATACAGTACCACTATATACAGTATGGGGGGGCTGGACCATGTCACAGACTACTGTTGTCTTATTAAAGTACTGGGGTGGGTAGGGTCAGGCCGGTGTCACAAACTCACTATATACAGTATTGGTGGGTTAAACAGTGTCACTATATACAGTAATAGGAGGTCAGACCATCTCACAGACTGGGGGCACAGGGTACATCCTTTTGCAGAAGTAATCTGATTCACATTTTTTTTTCGGTGTTAAATGTAAAAAAAAAAAAAAAAAAAGATATGTATCAAATTCCCTTTATTTGGAGGGTGGGTGGTGCCCTTCTTAGATTCTTGCACCTGGGCCCTGTGGTTTCTAGTTACGCCTCTGCATCTGTATGAAGACTTCTGCCCGTCTGGGGGACCACTTCTGCTGGCTTGGATGAAGACTTTTCCCGGCTTCGTTGAGGATGGATGTCGGCTCTTCAAAACTGTAAATGGATCTTCAGGGGTTAGTGTTATTTTTTTTTTAAGGGTTTATTGGGTGGGTTTTAGTTTTAGATTAGGGTTTGGGCAGCAATAGTGCTAAATGCCCTAAATAGAGCTGATTTATTTGGGGCAATGCCCCGCAAAAGGCCCTTTTAAAGTCTATTTGTAGTTTAGTTTAGGCTAGGGTTTTTTTTATTGGGGGGGGGGCTTTTTTATTTTGATAGGGCTATTAGATTAGGTGTAATTAGTTTAAATATCTTATCATTTGTTTTTTATTTTGTGTAATTTAGTGTTTGTTTGTTTTTTGTAATTTAGGTAATTTTATTTTATTTAGGTAATTTATTTAATAGTAGTGTAAGGTTAGGTGTTAGTGTAACTCAGGTTAGAATTTATTTTACAGGTAAATTTGTATTTATTTTAGCTAGGTAGTTAGTAAATAGTTAATAACTATTTACTAACTATTTTACCTAGTTAAAATAAATAAAAACTTAGCTGTGAAATAAAAATAAAACCTAAGCTAACTACAATGTAACTATTAGATATATTGTAGCTAGCTTAGAGTTTATTTTACAGGTATTAAGTTTTAAATAGGACTTATTTAGGTAATGACAGTAATTTTTATTTAGATTTTAATTATATTTAAGTTAGGGGGTGTTAGGGTTAGATTTAGGTTTAGGGGTTAATAGCTTTAGTATAGTGGCGGCAACATTGGGGCAGCATATTAGGGGTTAATAACTGTAATGTAGGTTGTGGCGAGGTTAGGGGCAGCAAATTAGGTGTTAATAATATTTAACTAGTGTTTGCGAGGCGGGAGTGCGGCGGTTTAGGGGTTAATATGTTTATTCTAGTGGCGGTAATGTCAGGAGCGGCAGATTAGGGGTTAATAATTTTATTTTAGTGTTTGCAATGTGGGTGGGCCTTGGTTTAGGGATTAATAGGTAGTTTATGGGTGTTAGTGTACTTTTTAACACTTTAGTTATGAGTTTTATGCTAAGGCTTTGTTGTGTAAAACTCATAACTACAGATTTTAGAATGCATTACAAATCTTGCGGGATAGGCTGTACCGCTCACTTTTTGGCCTCCAAAAAATAGCTTGTAATACCGGCGCTATGGAAGTCCCATTGAAAAAGACTGCGCAAATTGCGTAAGTTAATTTGCGGTACAGCCAAAAAAAATTGCGGGACAGCGGTAGTGAAAAAGCAGCGTTATGAGCCTTAACGCTGCTTTTTTACTCATAACGCAAAATTCGTAATCTAGCCGTTATTTACCTAACCTACATAACAGATTACAGCAAAAATAGTTTAATAACATTTGTTTAGTTAAAATACCTTTCTAAGATTTTTTTTGCTTGAAATTAATTTAACATTTACTTCCTTACTTATTTATTTATTTATTTCACTATTAATAAGGAGTATATATGTTAAAAGAATATAATTATTATTCCTGTTCTCTCATACGTGAATTCATTCTTGTTCTTTGTAAGCTTTTCCTTTTTTATTTCATTGCATTATTAGTAAAGTCATAATAAAACAGTAATGAACATTATTACATTTACTTAGGAAACCAAATATCAAAAGGGGTCATCTGTAATTGTTTAAATGACTACCTTGTGATTGTAATTACTATACTTCTAATCGGTTTCTATTTCTGACAAAATCCATATTAAGGATGACACATTCTAACCTATGATCATCTTTGCATCTCAGATTTAGGTAATTATCTCCACAGTAAAAAAAAGACTAGTTGATTGTGTCAATTGAAATAATTAATGGAGAGCAATGATTTCAAGGGAAATCTGTCAAGCATTTTGCATTGTGACTTGTATATTGCAAAAAGTTCCATTTAAATGTATTTTTTATTTAAATTTCTTAATTGGTAATGGCTAAAATGGCTAATTGGTTAGCAAATTAACTTGCTAGTTATTGACAGGTATCACTGGAGAGCAGAATATGTACTAAGACATATATAGTAGGCCTTATCTATTAACTATTTTTTAAGTATTTTAATCAACATGTCAGTGTAGCAATAAATAGATGATAAATAACTAGATATATAAATATACACATTTCTAAATAAATATAACAACAATAGCCTTAAAATAAGGGAATAAATATCAATGTGGACATATCATTTTTAGCAGGTTTTGAAATTGTGAAAATGGATTTAGTATGTTAAGCACTGAACCATTAAAGAGGAAATACATTAAATGGGTCCTAATACAACACTTATTTAAATTCATTTTAACAGCATCAATGTAGATGTTGGAGGATAAGTTAATCTATTTTTTATCAACACTCTCAACCTATAAAAACTACATTTTGCTCATTATCAGACAGCTCTAAATGGCTTAGATGGTATTTGAAAAAAAAAAGATCCAACATTTCACTTAATTTTTATTTGATGTGAAATTAATTGATTGAAACATACATATTAATCACTATAGATAACCCACCACATAGCAGAAATTGGGTAACATATCTATTGATAATGATATATATCTTTGTTGTTGACCTATTAAAGGATAGCGTCAGTGTACCTTGCTGGATTTAAGAAAATCATAACATCCTTTACTGATATTTTCCTCAAAAGAGGACATATTGATGTTGCATTAAACATATCAGGTACTAAGGATAAGCAATTAGTAGCATCAGGATTGTGAATCAGTGAGTGAAAAAAAACCAGTGATTTAGAATGAGTAGCATGAAATACTGTATGGCAATATTGATAAGGTAGGCATCTAGGTCAATGTGTGTGATTTATTACATACAGAAAATAAATATGTTACTAAATATTTATTACATAGAATGATTCAAATAATGATACATGCATGTTAATGTCTGATGCTGACAAAAAATATACTGTATATAACAGAAGTGCGAATTAAACATAAACTTAATTTGTTTATTTTCTCTGATTGAGTCATTTGCCTAAATGCAATAAAACTCATTCCTAAAACGAATTACAGAATTAAAAAAGTGGCTCTACATTATACCATTATACATTATATTATATCAATCTTTTAACCCTTTTCCTCTCAGTACACAGAGTGGGTTCCACTCTGAAGGATACTAGCAGCACAAAAAAAAAAGAGAGAAAAGTAATAAAAAATAAAAATAAAAAAAAATAATTAAGACAACCTTGTCCGGTTTAAAATTGAGAGGACTGTGAAAAGATCAACTTCACAAGGGCAATACCATACTCCTGGAAGTCCCAGAAATGTCAAGGGTCAGCCTATTGTTCATGTCTGCAAATGAGATGAATTTTCTATAACAACACAGACATGTCAATATTTTAAAACCGTATTAACATTTACATTAACTGTGTGTTTATGAAGCCGTTGCAGTATTAATTTCTTTAACTGCTTATCAAAAGGTTTTAATTTCATGTGAAAAACTATCGGCTAGATTACGAGTTTTGCGTTATGAGCAGCTCGGTGCTAACTTGCAAGTTATTTCCACCGCTCACCTCCCTATAGCGCTGCTATTACAGGTTTTCATAAACCCGGCGTTATTAGGCAATATTGCAGCGTTGAGCAAAATTGAGCTCCATACCGCACTCAAATACCAGCGCTGCTGTGAGCTGGTTTTACGTGCGCGTGCACGATTTCCCCATAGACAACAATGGGGGGAGCCGGCTAAAAAAAAGCCTAACACCTGTAATAAAGGAGCGTAAAGCTCCATAACACAGCCCCATTGATTCCTATGGGGAAAGAAAAAGCTATGTTTATACCTAACACCCCTAATCTGCCACCCACGACATCGCCAACACCTACATTACACTTATTAACCCCTAATCTGTTGCCACCGCCACCACCTACCTACACTTATTAGCCCCTAATCTGCCTCCCCTAATATCGCCGCCACCTACATTACACTTATTAACCCCTAATCTGCTGCCCTCAATCTCGCTGCCACCTACCTACATTTATTAACCCCTAACATTGCCGCCTCCTACATTACACTTATTAACCCCTAATCTGCCTCCCCCAACGTTGCCGCCACTATACTAAAGTTATTAACCCCTAAATCTAACACTAAGTCTAACCCTAACTCTAACACCTACTAACTTTAATATAATTAAAATAAATCTAAATAAAAATTACAATAATTTACTAAATAATAAAAATAATTAAAACTAAATACTTACCTGTAAAGTAAACTCTAAGCTAGCTACAATATAACTAATCTTTACATTGTAGCTAGCTTAGGTTTTATTTTTATTTCACAGGCAAGTTTGTATTTATTTTAACTAGGTAGACTAGTGAGTAAATAGTTATTAACTATTTACTAGCTACCTAGCTAAAATAAATACAAATTTACTTTTAAAATAAAACCTAACCAGAGTTACACTAACAACTAACCTTACACTACAATTAAAAAAATTACATTAATTAAATAAAATTAACTAAATTACAAAAAAACAAACACTAAATTACAAAAAAGAAATTATCAAATATTTAAACTAATTACACCTAATCTAATAACCCTATCAAAATAAACTACCAATGGCCCTTAAAAGGGCCTTTTGCTGGGCATTGCCCCAAAGAAATCAGCTCTTTTATCTGTAAAAAAATACAAACAACCCCCCAACAGTAAAACCCACCACTGTCAGGGTTTTTTCCCTGTTTTCTTTGCCCTGTGCTGCTGGCAGCCATTTTACTCACCTTTCTTGCTGACTCTGGTGCATACTGTGTGATGCTGCTCATTTCCTGCACTTCCTTTTATGGCCAGACTGGTGTACAGCATCCATGTGAGACAGGATGCAGTCTCAGGATTGTGATGTCATCACTTATTATTTAAAGAGCCTCTGTTCAGTATGCTTTGCCCTTGCTTTGTCCCAGACCTGTTTGTGAGAGCTCCTGTGTATTACCTGGCTGTCTGATGTGTCAGGGTATATGAATATTATTAATGAAAATTATATATATATATATATATATACAGGTATACCCCGCTCATACAGCGGGTTAGGGACCGGAGCCCCGTTGTAAAGTGAAAACCGCCTTAAAGTGAAACAAGGCAGTTTTAGCTTTCTTTTCACTTGCCAGTGTGTTTAAAAACTTAAAAACATGTTTTAATTAACTTATATTAGGTGTGCAATAGCGTTAAGTTTCGTTTAACACTCGCACAGCACAGTATTCAATAAATACTGTACCTGTAAAATAGTAACAATTACTGTAGTACAATTTGCCAGAGTATAGCACTGAGACACAGATTGCACTGTAATGCTGTAAACAGAGTGAACTAAGCATAATAAAATGGTGCCAGTCACTTTTCTTGCAATCTCACGAAGATTACAGCACTGTTTTAAAATCCTTGGAGGTTGAACTTCAGCTCCACAAAGCGCTGTATTAGCGAAGCGCTGTAAAGTGAAGCGCTGTAAAGTGAGGTATACCTGTATATATAATGGTATTTCGGGGCTGGACTGACCTTAATTGGCAGGATCAGACTGATATACTTCAGGAAAGTTTTCTTCTGTGAAAAGCACACTGGTCTAAAAGAGGCTGCTTCCGGGTGGTAAATCGCCATAGAACAAGCCACTGAGCTGTTGTTCGTTCCTGGTAGAGCGCTTCTCTCTTCGTATGCAAATTATTATGACCCTGGGGAAGTCTCCCTATGGGTGATGGGGGAAACCAGACGTGGACTCCTTGCCCAGTGTGCTTAGAGGAATGTGGCTGCACCTCACTGACGAGGCCCATAGGAGGCCGAAACGATCGTCTGGGGTTGTCATGTTCCTTGTTCAGAGGAGAATTGCCTGGTATTTCGGGGCTGGACTGACCTTAATTGGCAGGATCAGACTGATATACTTCAGGAAAGTTTTCTTCTGTGAAAAGCACACTGGTCTAAAAGAGGCTGCTTCCGGGTGGTAAATCGCCATAGAACAAGCCACTGAGCTGTTGTTCGTTCCTGGTAGAGCGCTTCTCTCTTCGTATGCAAATTATTATGACCCTGGGGAAGTCTCCCTATGGGTGATGGGGGAAACCAGACGTGGACTCCTTGCCCAGTGTGCTTAGAGGAATGTGGCTGCACCTCACTGACGAGGCCCATAGGAGGCCGAAACGATCGTCTGGGGTTGTCATGTTCCTTGTTCAGAGGAGAATTGCCTGGTATTTCGGGGCTGGACTGACCTTAATTAGCAGGATCAGACTGATATACTTAAGGAAAGTTTTCTTCTGTGAAAAGCACACTGGTCTAAAAGAGGCTGCTTCCGGGTGGTAAATCGCCATAGAACAAGCCACTGAGCTGTTGTTCGTTCCTGGTAGAGCGCTTCTCTCTTCGTATGCAAATTATTATGACCCTGGGGAAGTCTCCCTATGGGTGATGGGGGAAACCAGACGTGGACTCCTTGCCCAGTGTGCTTAGAGGAATGTGTCTGCACCTCACTGACGAGGCCCATAGGAGGCCGAAACGATCGTCTGGGGTTGTCATGTTTCTTGTTCAGAGGAGAATTGCCTGGTATTTCGGGGCTGGACTGACCTTAATTGGCAGGATCAGACTGATATACTTCAGGAAAGTTTTCTTCTGTGAAAAGCACACTGGTCTAAAAGAGGCTGCTTCCGGGTGGTAAATCGCCATAGAACAAGCCACTGAGCTGTTGTTCGTTCCTGGTAGAGCGCTTCTCTCTTCGTATGCAAATTATTATGACCCTGGGGAAGTCTCCCTATGGGTGATGGGGGAAACCAGACGTGGACTCCTTGCCCAGTGTGCTTAGAGGAATGTGGCTGCACCTCACTGACGAGGCCCATAGGAGGCCGAAACGATTGTCTGGGGTTGTCATGTTCCTTGTTCAGAGGAGAATTGCCTGGTATTTCGGGGCTGGAGTGACCTTAATTGGCAGGATCAGACTGATATACTTCAGGAAATATTTATTCTGTGAAAAGCACACTGGTCTAAAAGAGGCTGCTTCCGGGTGGTAAATCGCCATAGAACAAGCCACTGAGCTGTTGTTCGTTCCTGGTAGAGCGCTTCTCTCTTCTTATGCAAATTATTATGACCCTGGGGAAGTCTCCCTATGGGTGATGGGGGAAACCAGACGTGGACTCCTTGCCCAGTGTGCTTAGAGGAATGTGGCTGCACCTCACTGACGAGGCCCATAGGAGGCCGAAACGATCGTCTGGGGTTGTCATGTTCCTTGTTCAGAGGAGAATTGCCTGGTATTTCGGGGCTGGACTGACCTTAATTGGCAGGATCAGACTGATATACTTCAGGAAAGTTTTCTTCTGTGAAAAGCACACTGGTCTAAAAGAGGCTGCTTCAGGGTGGTAAATCGCCATAGAACAAGCCACTGAGCTGTTGTTCGTTCCTGGTAGAGCGCTTCTCTCTTCGTATGCAAATTATTATGACCCTGGGGAAGTCTCCCTATGGGTGATGGGGGAAACCAGACGTGGACTCCTTGCCCAGTGTGCTTAGAGGAATGCGGCTGCACCTCACTGACGAGGCCCATAGGAGGCCGAAACGATCGTCTGGGGTTGTCATGTTCCTTGTTCAGAGGAGAATTGCCTGGTATTTCGGGGCTAGCAAGGCTAGCTACCTCTTCTCATTGATTGCAAAATATACTTATTTTGTCTTCTGAGATGAAACAAGAAGTTTTTGGTAACTGAATTATTGATTTTGGTAAAGTATAAAAAAAGGGTTGCTAATTACAGGTAATATTTTAAAACAAAATATATGCATAGTCACTGCAGTTAAATTACAACTGATAGACTCAAAGAGCATTAATTGTATTTTAAAACTTGTTTCATAGTCCTATGTAGTATTAAACTTGCCTATATATATATATATATATATATATATATATATATATATATATATATATATTTTAGAACTGGATTTAAACTGTAAGTAACTAAGAATTTAATTCAACATAGACAATTGGTTGCACAAATAATAGATACAATTTATGATGTTTTAAATTAGAATTGTTAGAATCAATTGTGACTAAATAGCTGATTGTATTGCTGAATGTTTAGTGGCTTATATTTTAGTCTCATTGTGATATTTTAAATGCAACTCTGATTTGGGAGGCTATTGTGAATAAGGCAACTTTTATGAACTTTGCATAGCATATTTTTTGAATAGTTTTAAACGTGTATAGTATTGACTCATATCCTGGTTCCTACAAATATATTTCAATGTGTTTATAGATATTAACTAATAAAAAGAATTCAGGAATTTATATTAATTTTATGGTTTCTAGGATATGCATATTGATTGAGGGTTTATATAATAGGATAATTATTAAATATATTGTGTTATAACCTGGCCATATACTGAAAGATGTCCCTCCTGGTTCCTGATCTTTGGCTTGTTCGTGATTCTGCTTTTCTTCTTGTTCCTGATTCCGGTTTGTCTGACTACTCGCTTTGGCTCCTGACTCGGCTTGTCTGACTACCAGCTCTGGTTTTGATTCCTGGCTTGTTATTTGACTAGTGGACTTTTTATTATTTTTTGCTATTTATAAAGGTATGATTATTTTTCAGAATCAGAATTCAAGGGACGCCATCTTGGATGATGTCATTTAAAGGAGAATTCATTCTTGAAGAACCGTGGAAAGAAGAGGATGCTCTGCGCCGGATGTTTTGAAGATGGAGCCGCTCCGTGTCGGAAGGATGAAGATAGAAAATGCTGTCTGGATGAAGACTTCTGCCTGTCTGGAGGACGACTTCTTGCAGCTTGAATGAAGACTTCTCCCAGCTTCATTGAGGAATTCTTGCCGCTTAAATGAAGACTTCTCCCAGCTTCATTGAGGATGGATGTCTGGTCTTCAAAAACTGTAAGTGGATCTTCGGGGGTTAGTGTTAGGTTATTTTAAGGGTTTATTGGGTGGGTTTTATTTTTAGCTTAGGGTTTGAGCAGAAAAAAAGATAAATGCCCATTTAAGGACAATGCCCATACAAATGCCCTTTTCAGGGCAATGGAAAGCTTAGGTTTATTTAGATAGGATTTTATTTGGGGGGTTTGGTTGTGTGGGTGGTAGGTTTAACTGTTGGGGGGTTGTTTGTATTTTTTTTTACAGGTAAAAGAGCTGATTTATTTGGGGCAATGCCCTGCAAAAGGCCCTTTTAAGGGCCATTAGTAGTTTATTGTAGGCTAGGGTTTTTTATTTGGGGGGGGCTTTTTTATTTTGATAGGGCTATTAGGTGCAATTCGTTTAAATATTTGATAATTTATTTTTTATTTTGTGTAATTTAGTGTTTGCTTTTTTGTAATTTAGTTAATTGTATTTAATTAATGTAATTTATTTAATTGTAGTGTAAGGTTAGGTGTTAGTGTAACTCAGGTTAGGTTTTATTTTACAGGTAAATTTGTATTTATTATAGCTAGGTAGCTAGTAAATAGTTAATAACTATTTACTCACTAGTCTACCTAGTTAAAATAAATACAAACTTGTCTGTGAACTAAAAATAAAACCTAAGCTAGCTACAATGTATCTATTAGTTATAATGTAACTAACTTAGGGTTTATTTTACAGGTAAGTATTTAGTTTTAAATAGATATTATTTAGTTAATGATAGTAATTTTTATTTAGATTTGTTTTAATTATATTAAAGTTAGTGGGTGTTAGGGTTAGACTTAGGATTAGGTTTATGGGTGAAAAACTTTAGTATAGTGGCGGTGATGTTAGGGACAGCAGATTAGGGGTTATTAACAATAATGTAGGTTGCGGCGATGTTAGGGACAGCAGATTAGGGTTATTAATGTTTAACTGGTGTTTATGATGCAGGAGTGCGGCGGTTTAGGGGTTAATATGTTTATTATAGTGGCGGTGATGTCCGGAGCAGCAGATTAGGGGTTAGTAATTTTATTTTAATGTTAGCGATGCGGGAGGGCCTCGGTTTAGGGGTTAATAGGTAGTTTATGGGTGTAAGTGTACTTTTTAGTACTTTAGTTATGAGTTTTATGTTACGGCTTTGCAATATAAAACTCATAACTACTGACTTTCAGTTTACGGTATGGATCTTGATAGCATAGGCTGTACCGCTCACTTTTTGGCCTCCCAGGCCAACTCGTAATACCAGCGCTATGGAAGTCCCATTGAAAAAGGACTTTTTGAAAACTGTTACGGCCTAAAAAGTGTGCGTTACAGATATACCTGCAAGACTTGTAATACCAGCGGTAGTGAAAAAGAGCCATAACGCTGCTTTTTCACTCATACCGCAAAACTCGTAATCTAGCCGTATATATGTTAATGATAGAAACGCTTAATAAAGAATAGAATATGAAGAAACAATGCAGAATTAATTTTTTACATAATTTCATTTTCACAAGGCCCTTCTGCAACCGTGGGAGTATCTATGAATCTAGCCCTTTGCCACCAAGATCTTTGCAAAACCATACATTTGTGGCTACCGCTTCCTGGGTATCATTGTATCTGCAAAACTAGTGATATTAAACTCCTGTAATATCCTTTATTTGTTTACTAACTTGGGTGATTTGCATTTCCTGATTTTTCCAGGCAATTATGCTAGAAAGCTGTCATGTGCATATGGATGATTTTTCCTATATAAGCTTTTAATTATCTAGTAAGACTCTCACATCTAAGAAATATATACTAAAAGGATGCCCTTTAAATTTCCTTTTTTATGAATTGTATTGCTGTGGTTTGAAGTCTATGAATGGCTTTATTTGGCAAAGACATGTTGCATGTATGTATAGTTTTACGTAAGAGCCAGTATAGGCAGAAAATCTCATTTTAACATGGACAGTAAATGCTGTTTGGAGTTTTCAATTATTTATTCAGTCCATCAATTTGTCTATGTTTTGGCTTTTTGTTTCTGATCTTAGTATAGATAGATAGATAGATAGATAGATAGATAGATAGATAGATGATAGATCTTTGAATGCATATAGTATGTGATTAACCTTTTAAAGCCGTTATGACGTTCTATTCCGTCACAATTAGACTGGGCTTTAAAGCCGTTATGACGGAATAGAACCTCATAACTAACGGCTGTCCTGAAGCCTTCTGTGCTGTCAGGACTTGATTGCGGTCTTGGGGGCGTTCCTAGGGTTGTAGGGATGCCCCCCAGACACGATACAATAATTGAAATCTCGCGATCGTGTGCACGATCGCGTGGTTTCAATTTGTCTACATAGGAACAGTTGTTCCAATGTAGGCACTTTAGCCCAGACTCGAAAGGGTTAATAAACAGATCTAGCCTGTGCTAGCTATAAAATAGTAAATATTTATCTAACTCATTATCTAACTGTAAATATTTTTTTAAAGAAACTCTTAAGTCAAAATTAAAATGTCATGATTTAGATAGAGAATGCAATTTTAAAACAACTTTCCAATTAACTTTCATTATCAAAATGTTCACATTCATTTTATATACCTTTTTTGAGGCACCAGCTCCTACTGAGCATGTGCAAGATTTTACAAGCATATGCATTTTATGATTGGCTTATGGATGTCATAAGATGCAAGGTGAAAGAAAATGGAACTACATTTGAAATTTTAAAAAAAAAGGGATTTTGCACTGTTTTTATATTATGCATTTGTTGATCATATAATTCTACTATAGTTAAAAGTCCATTAGGGAGTTTATGTTAGGGTAAAGCTTAGATTACAGCACATCCTTGGAACTCCATCAGTGCTTGCAGCTGTTTAAGAACATTTTTCTCTATGTTCCTTCAGTGTTACCACTAATGTCTGTAACATTCAAAGAAAGTGGATGCCAGAAACAACGTCTCTTACTTAAATTACATACTTCAATCCTTAATATATCCATGTTTTCCACGCTCCTCCCTCCCATAATGCATCCAATACAATTGCAGCACTTATATCAGTAAAAGTATACCAGAAGTTATTGAACAATTAAAAATAAGCACTTCTAGAAAAAAACTGTTATGAAAAGGGCACTCAATATGTTGAGTCATTGGCCCCATTTATTAAGCAACGGAAGCAACTTTGGGGCCCAATTGCTACTTTACATTGCAATCATCCCTATCCAATCAGAGATGTTTGACAGGACCAAATCGCACACAAGCAAGGGATGGCAATTCCACAAGCAGCGGCTTGTGCAATGTTAAATGTGGGCAACAAATGCTGTCCGCTCAATCCGAGGCTGAGTGGACAAGGTTTATGATAGTGAACCTCATCCATCCAGCACATAATAAATGGAGCCCATTGAGTGCCCTTATGATCATCACCCCACAGCCAATTTTGAGCTAATCGAGTAGTAATGTACAGAGGCTTTCATCTCACTGGTATTGGAAAGCACTTCCGCCAAAGTTGATTTTGGTGATTTGGTGGCTTTTATAAAAGGAATATATGCTTATGCATGTGCATACTTGTATAACACATTACATCTTTACGGCTAGATTTGGAGTTTTGTCGGTAACAACCCGAAAAACTAACGCCGGCTTTTTTCTGGCCGCACCATAAAAATAACTCTGGTATCGAGAGTCCACATAAAGGCTGCGTTAGGCTCCAAAAAAGGAGCGTAGAGCATTTTTAACGCAGCTTCAACTCTCGATACCAGAGTTGCTTACGGACGCGGCCAGCCTCAAAAACGTGCTTGTGCACGATTCCCCCATAGGAAACAATGGGGCTGTTTGAGCTGAAAAAAACCCTAACACCTGCAAAAAAGCAGCGTTCAGCTCCTAACGCAGCCCCATTGTTTGCTATGCGGTAACCCCACGTCTGCACCTAACACTCTAACATGTACCCCGAGTCTAAACACCCCTAACCTTACACTTATTAACCCCTAATCTGCCGCCCCCGCTATCTCTGACCCCTGCATATTATTATTAACCCCTAATCTTCTGCTCCGTAAACCGCCGCTACTTACATTATCCCTATGTACCCCTAATCTGGTTCCCTAACATCGCCGACCCCTATATTATATTTATTAACCCCTAATCTGCCCCCCTCAACGTCGCCTCCACCTGCCTACACTTATTAACCCCTAATCTGCCGAGCGGACCTGAGCACTACTATAATAAAGTTATTAACCCCTAATCCGCCTCACTAACCCTATATTAAATAGTATTAACCCCTAATCTGCCCTCCCTAACATCGCCGACACCTAACTTCAATTATTAACCCCTAATCTGCCGACCGGAGCTCACCGCTATTCTAATAAATGGATTAACCCCTAAAGCTAAGTCTAACCCTAACACTAACACCCCCCTAACTTAAATATAATTTACATCTAACAAAATTAATTAACTCTTATTAAATAAATTATTCCTATTTAAAGCTAAATACTTACCTGTAAAATAAATCCTAATATAGCTACAATATAAATTATATTTATATTATAGCTATTTTAGGATTTATATTTATTTTACAGGTAACTTTGTATTTATTTTAACCAGGTACAATAGCTATTAAATAGTTAAGAACTATTTAATAGCTAAAATAGTTAAAATAATTAGAAATTTACCTGTAAAAGAAATCCTAACCTAAGTTACAATTAAAACTAACACTATACTATCAATAAATTAATTAAATAAACTACCTACAATTACCTACAATTAACCTAACACTACACTATCAATAAATTAATTAAATAAACTACCTACAATTAACCTAACACTACACTATCAATAAATTAATTAAATACAATTCCTACAAATAAATACAATTAAATAAACTTGCTAAAGTACAAAAAATAAAAAAGAACTAAGTTACAAAAAATAAAAAAATATCTACAAACATAAGAAAAATATTACAACAATTTTAAACTAATTACACCTACTCTAAGCCCCCTAATAAAACAACAAAGCCCCCCAAAATAAAAAATGCCCTACCCTATTCTAAATTACTAAAGTTAAAAGCTCTTTTACCTTACCAGCCCTGAACAGGGCCCTTTGCGGGGCATGCCCCAAGAAGTTCAGCTCTTTTGCCTGTAAAAAAAAAAAAAACATACAATACCCCCCCCCCCAACATTACAACCCGCCACCCGCATACCCCTAATCTAACCCAAACCCCCCTTAAATAACGGATCGGTGATACCTGGTGAGGTGAAGACAAGGTAGGATGATCTTCAGGGGCTTAGTGTTAGGTTTATTTAAGGGGGGTTTGGGTTAGATTAGGGGTATGTGGGTGGTGGGTTGTAATGTTGGGGGGGGTATTGTATGGTTTTTTTTTTACAGGCAAAAGAGCTGAACTTCTTGGGGCATGCCCCGCAAAGGGCCCTGTTCAGGGCTGGTAAGGTAAAAGAGCTTTTAACTTTAGTAATTTAGAATAGGGTAGGGCATTTTTTATTTTGGGGGGCTTTGTTGTTTTATTAGGGGGCTTAGAGTAGGTGTAATTAGTTTAAAATTGTTGTAATATTTTTCTTATGTTTGTAGATTTTTTTTATTTTTTGTAACTTAGTTCTTTTTTATTTTTTGTACTTTAGCAAGTTTATTTAATTGTATTTATTTGTAGGAATTGTATTTAATTAATTTATTGATAGTGTAGTGTTAGGTTAATTGTAGGTAGTTTATTTAATTAATTTATTGATAGTGTAGTGTTAGGTTAATTGTAGGTAATTGAAGGTAGTTTATTTAATTAATTTATTGATAGTATAGTGTTAGTTTTAATTGTAACTTAGGTTAGGATTTCTTTTACAGGTAAATTTGTAATTATTTTAACTATTTTAGCTATTAAATAGTTCTTAACTATTTAATAGCTATTGTACCTGGTTAAAATAAATACAAAGTTACCTGTAAAATAAATATAAATCCTAAAATAGCTATAATATAAATATAATTTATATTGTAGCTATATTAGGATTTATTTTACAGGTAAGTATTTAGCTTTAAATAGGAATAATTTATTTAATAAGAGTTAATTAATTTTGTTAGATGTAAATTATATTTAAGTTAGGGGGGTGTTAGTGTTAGGGTTAGACTTAGCTTTAGGGGTTAATCCATTTATTAGAATAGCGGTGAGCTCCGGTCGGCAGATTAGGGGTTAATAATTGAAGTTAGGTGTCGGCGATGTTAGGGAGGGCAGATTAGGGGTTAATACTATTTAATATAGGGTTAGTGAGGCGGATTAGGGGTTAATAACTTTATTATAGTAGTGCTCAGGTCCGCTCGGCAGATTAGGGGTTAATAAGTGTAGGCAGGTGGAGGCGACGTTGAGGGGGGCAGATTAGGGGTTAATAAATATAATATAGGGGTCGGCGATGTTAGGGAACCAGATTAGGGGTACATAGGGATAATGTAAGTAGCGGCGGTTTACGGAGCGGAAGATTAGGGGTTAATAATAATATGCAGGGGTCAGAGATAGCGGGGGCGGCAGATTAGGGGTTAATAAGTGTAAGGTTAGGGGTGTTTAGACTCGGGGTACATGTTAGAGTGTTAGGTGCAGACGTGGGGTTACCGCATAGCAAACAATGGGGCTGCGTTAGGAGCTGAACGCTGCTTTTTTGCAGGTGTTAGGGTTTTTTTCAGCTCAAACAGCCCCATTGTTTCCTATGGGGGAATCGTGCACAAGCACGTTTTTGAGGCTGGCCGCGTCCGTAAGCAACTCTGGTATCGAGAGTTGAAGCTGCGGCAGCGCTCAGGTCCGCTCGGCAGATTAGGGGTTAATAAGTGTAGGCAGGTGGAGGCGACGTTGTGGGGGGCAGATTAGGGGTTAATAAATATAAAATAGGGGTCGGCGGTGTTAGGGGCAGTAGATTAGGGGTACATAAGGATAACGTAGGTGGCGGCGCTTTGCGGTCGGCAGATTAGGGGTTAATAAGTGTAGGCAGGTGGAGGCGACGTTGTGGGGGGAAGATTAGGGGTTAATAAATATAATATAGGGGTCGGCGGTGTTAGGGGGAGCAGATTAGGGGTACATAAGGATAACGTAGGTGGCGGTCGGCAGATTAGGGGTTAAAAAAATTTATTCGAGTGTCGGCGATGTGGGGGGACCTCGGTTTAGGGGTACATAGGTAGTTTATGGGTGTTAGTGTACTTTAGAGTACAGTAGTTAAGAGCTTTATAAACCGGCGTTAGCCCAGAAAGCTCTTAACTACTGACTTTTTTCCTGCGGCTGGAGTTTTGTTGTTAGATGTCTAACGCTCACTTCAGAAACGACTCTAAATACCGGAGTTAGAAAGATCCCATTGAAAAGATAGGATACGCAATTGACGTAAGGGGATCTGCGGTATGGAAAAGTCGCGGCTGAAAAGTGAGCGTTAGACCCTATTTTGAGTGACTCCAAATACCGGCGGTAGCCTAAAACCAGCGTTAGGAGCCTCTAACGCTGGTTTTCACGGCTAACGCCAAACTCCAAATCTAGGCCTAAATCTTAATATTGTATATTATCATTTACACAGATATTTATTTCAATGTGACATCCTCAAATTGTGGGGTTTACACTTTGGTTTGTTCACTGAGCTAAAGAATGGTTGCAGTTAAGATAATAATTTGCTCAAATGTGTTGTACAAAGCATACTTTTGCAAGCATTACATAAAAAAAACAATTCACTAGACTTTGTGGTATTTACCTAATGAATGTCTTGAAAACCAAATAGAGTGTGAAAAAAAAAATGAAATAAAAGGCTTAATATAAGTTTGCTACTTAAACTTACAAAATGTCCAAAATATCAGTAATGCAGAATTATTATGAAGAAAACCAGGAATATTTAAAGACGGAAAATATAATTTCAAACAACATCTTGCAAAAAGTCCCTGAAATCAATGAAACACATAACAATTAACCACAATCATAAACAATAGTTCCAGCAATGTAAGATGAGAATGGTGGCATTTAGTAAAATTAAAATGGAAACATTATCTTTAAAATCTTTAAAACTCAGGACTTTTAGAAATAATAAAACTGATATATGAGATATTTTAAAATAAAGATTATGGGCTAAATGTTAACGCTGTGGATGCCACTTCAGTGCCCTTGAGGTGCTATTGGATGCCTGAAACTACAAGTTAAGAACTAGTGGTCGTTAGACCTCACCTTGGACTTAGCCATCTAGACGTATTGATAACCTTTATTCTCACAAGAGGGTTCTTGTGCAATCTAAAAGAGACAGTCATTTCAAAATTAAACTTAAATAAATTAAATAGAGCATGCAATTTTAATTAACTTTCCAATGAACTCCTACTATACTTTTTTGATTAATTCTCTTGGTAATTATTGTTAGAGAGTAATCCTAGGTGAGCTCAGGAACGTGCATGTGTTTTTAGTCATCTGGCAGCAGAGTTTGCAAAAAAAGGTTTAACTTTTGCTTCTAAGACTTTTTTCACCCTAGTGCTGAGCCATTTTTGAGCTTTTTTGCTACCTACATTTAAACTCTATCGTAATTCAAATTTCAGTGAGTAACACATACAAATTATATGTTCATTTTTCCAGCAGGCCCAGCAGATTCACAAAATACCATTATAATATTTATAATTAAGGAAATGTGAGATAGCTGTGGCAAAAACTGTAAACATTTTTTTATAATTTTTGCATAGATTTTAGTGCTTAATATTTAAAATGGCCCATTGACCACTGCTGTTACTGTCAGTGATAACTTGACTATTAAAACAAAAAATTATATTTTTTATGAGACGGACTTATCTACTAGAAAATACATTTTATTATGGGTATCACCTGCAGACATACTTTCCCATGTAGCCCTTTGCTGATATCTCTAATAAATATGTTAAACAAAACAGGCCCCAGAACTGACCCCTGAGGAACACCACTTGTAGCAGCCCCCTCTGCTGAATGTACTCCATGTACTAAGACACTCTGTTTTCTATCCTTAAGCCACCATTCTACCCAGTTCAACGACTCAAAAAATTGTAAACTGGGTAGAATGCTGGCTTTGCAAACCAGCTTACAATCTTCTAAACTTACATCAGACTCCCAGATTTGCAAACCAGTTTACAAGCCTCTAAACTTACATCAAACTTCCAGATTTGCAAACCAGCTTACAAATGGGTGCAATTATTTCTTATATATCGTTTGGGCTATTCTGGAATCAGTTTTAGATCTCATTGTAATATTCCAATCTACTCTCACCCCCCTCTGCTCTGTTTCAAACTACACCCCCCCCCATACTTTATTACTAGGGTGCATTTCTCTTTTTTTTTACAGCCTCTAAATTTACATCAGACTCCCAGACTTGCAAGCACTATCCCTCCAACATTCCCACCCAGGTGTTTACCTTAAAGGGACAGTCAAGTCCAAAAAAAGTTTCATGATTCAAATAGGGCATGCAATTTTAAACAACTTTTCAATTTACTTTTAACACCACTTTTGCTTTGTTCTCTTGGTATTCTTAGTTGAAATCTAAACCTAGGTAGGCTCATATGCTAATTTCTTAGACCTTGAAGGCTGCCTCTAATCTGAATGCATTTTGATAGTTGTTCACCACTAGAGGGCGGTAGTTCATGTGTGTCATGTGGATAACATTGAGCTTACACATGTGAAGTTAACTAGGAGTCCGCTCTGATTGGTTAAACTGCAAGTCTATCAAAAGAACTGAAATAAGGGGGCAGTTTACAGAGACATAGATAAAAGGTAATTACAGAGGTAAAACATGTATTATTATAACTGTGTTGGTTATGCAAAACTGGGGAATGGTTAATAAAGAGATTATCTATCTTTTTAAACAACAAAAATTCTGGTGTTGACTGTCCCTTTAATATATAATACCTCCAAAGAGTAATTAGGTGCAGCTGTAACTAATGATCTAGGATAATGAAACTACTTCACATTCAAAGCCTTTATACTTACACTCTACCACATCCTGTTACACTTTCCTAAAGCTCATTTGCTCACTCACGATACACTTTCTTTTCTTGTTGTTCCCTATGTCATCGCTCATTCTCAGTTCACCCTTCCTTTTATCAGACTTATTTTTCATCTCCCTTACATTCTGTTCCCATTACCTCTCCATTAGATTTTAAGCTTGAGAGCCACTCTACCTGTAGACCACTTTGTAAGTGAACAACTATTGATTCTGCTCAAGGGCAGGGCATTCTTCTCCTTTTGTATAACTCAATTATGGTACTGTTTGTTATGCACCATCACAAATATAATGTACTCCTATTGTATTTGTGTATATAATGCCAGTAAAGTTTTGAACTTTGTATAGCGCTGCATAATCTGATGGCACTTTATAAATAACTGATAATAATTATTATAATAATAAATAATAATAATAATTATCCACAGGATCATCAAGACAGTCTTTTATTCAAACTGTAAAAATATTTGTTGAAAAATAAATTAAGGGCCAGATTTCAAGTGGCATGCTATTTAGCGTTTTCGCTCGCAAGCAAACCCTGCCAGAGCCAACTTTTCTTCCAGGATAACTTTGCTTAATTCATGCATCCCTCACAAAGATGAATCTGTCTGCTTCAAGCCTAGCTAAAGCACCCTCAGAACAAACCTGGTCCTCCACCAAATTTCCCAGTCTGTGCAAATCACTGTGGCTTGTAGTCCTCCCCAGGTCTCCGTCTAACCATTAGATGACCAGATGTTGGGTAAAGCTAAAAATTTGCCTGGCTTTAACATGGAATCTTGCAAATTTATCTTTGAGAAGGATGCATGAATCAAGGTTATCCTGGAATAAAATTTGTTTCCTTCTGCTCTTACAGTGTTCCTAAATTCTGAGGATTGTTTTTTTCCAGCAGGACAATGCTCCATGCCAAACAGCCAGGTCAATCAAGTTGTGAATGGAGGACCACCAGATCATGACCCTGTCATGACCAGCCCAATATCCAGACCTGAACTCCATTGAAAAGCTCTTGAATGTGATCAAGAGGAAGATCGATGGGTCACAAGCCATTACAAAGCCAAGCTGCTTCAATTTTTGCACCAGAAGTGGCATAAAGTCACCAAACTTTAAAGTGAAAGACTGGTGGAGAGCATGCCTAGATGCATGAAAGTGGTGTTTGAAAATAAGGGTTCTTGCCAAGTTAAAACATTAGTATTGATTTGTTTGAAAATGAATATGAACTTGTTTCCTTTGCATTTTGGGAGGTCTGAAAACATGGTATCTTTGTTATTTTGACTTATCATAATTTTCTGCAAACAAATGCTCTAAATGACAATACTTGTATTTGAAATTTGGGAAAAATGTCAGTAATTTATAGAATTAAAGAAAAATTTTCCCTTTAAATACCTATAAAATACCTATAAATTGTAAAACCAGAGAAACTGATAATTTTGCAGCAGTCTCTTAAGTTTTTCCAGAGATGTATACAAAATCACAGTTATTAAATAATAAAATGTATGCTTACCTGAAAAATGCATTCTTTCATGATACAGTCCAAGAGATCACCAAATGTGGGATTAGACTAGAGACCATTAGGATTCACAAACACTGCTATATATCAGAGCTTTAAACTTTCTCACTCTCCCAGAATCCCTCATTCATACATATAGGTAAAGTAACAGAGAAAACCAGAAACAGGAAAGGACAAAGCAGGGCAAGTAAAGAGCAAAAAAAAAAATCTTCCATCAACTAAATAGAATAGCAAGGATGGTGTGATTAGGCTCCAGGTCAAATCAAGCCTAAAATAGTATACAGTGATAAACATCACAAGAGTAAAAATCCTCTCAACATCCAACAACTGATTAATGTGACAAACTCGCTTGGAGCTTGTATCTATGATTACGGATAATCTGTATATTTAGGTGGTTGCTGTTTATTAACCCATGATACTGCAGGCTTTTTGAGAATATGTAATAAAGAACATTTTTTTACCCAGGATAATAGCCAGTCTGTTTTTTTTTTTTATTTCTACACATTGGACACTTCCCATAGGGCTCTCCTGGTGTGTTTCTTAGCTTTTCATTGATGTTATCTTGGCTTTTGGGAAGCCCTTTATGGAGAACACTGAAGAATGAGGCATGCCAGATGGGTACATGCCGCTGCGCAAGAATCTTTAAGTTAATTGTTTGTCTTTTTGCTGCTGCCTCCTTTATGCTTTGACTATGGTGCATCCTGAATTCATTTTGTTAGCTATGATCTAGCACATTTGTTTGCTTTGCATTTGGACTACTTGTCAGCTTGAAGATAATTAGTATTCTTTTTTATTTATGATTGATAATAGAAATTCCACACAAAAAAGTACTGTAAATTACAGTCTCGAAATTATGAGTATTAAACAAAAAAAATATTAAGAACATAAAGGCACTAATGATTTCATTATTCTTGCATTACCTGTTGATCTCATTTGCATATGAGATATCACATATAGATCTGTTCAATACACACATATTTTATTTTTAAATATATATTTTTTTTTATTTATTTTTTTACAGGAAAGAGGGTTTTGCTTTAGACTGTGCTGCCGTACTAAGACTAGTGCTTAATTTAGTGATAGTAGTTCATAAATAAATTTAAAAATTCTCTCTTTTTTGCAGGTAGATGCTTATTCTGTTGTGAATCTGTGCTCTTCCATTCTAAGTGGTTAAATACATATACAAGAAAAAAGATTTTTTTTTTTTTTAAATAGAAGTGCACAAGATTTCAGAAAAAAATGGAAAGTGAAAAATTACCTGTTATTTAATTGGTTGCAATATACACAAACCCAAGTGAGGAATTTATATTTAAGTCTTATTAAATTCCCAATTGTCTTGTTCATTTCAATTGTGAGTGAACAGTATGAAAATAGAATTGGCTCCTAGCCAATAGCCGACTGGCCCGCACGGTATTTGGCTGAGAGGTGGAAACGTCACCTCACTGCAATATAGCATTCTGCTTTTGGCTGCCTGAGCAGCTCAATGCGGCAAACGCTTCAAAGAACTAAAAGAACTTTCAGCATGAAGTATTTTATACTTAATGACTGAAATCCTCTTTATTTGTTCCAATGGTAAATCCTAGCGTTTTACAAATGCTAGGATTTACTATCACTTTAAGTGTTTGAAGTGTTGAATTCAAGTGCAAAATGGTTCCAAAACTTGTTGTTTGAGGAAATGAATTATGGTCACCAGGAAAATAACAGTTCCATGCAAAAATAGAATCTTTTTGGCAAGAAGATATTGTGTTTTCAGGTCATAATACACTTGGAAACCTACAAACGTGATAAGTCAATCTTGAAAAGTGGCTTTTTGCAGGTGTTATTCATTCCTGAGAGATCGCTTCTCTTTCTGTTTGTATTTAGCATCTGATAACCTATTTCTATAATTCAGCTGATAGACTTAAGTTGAAGCCTATATGACATATGACATCACCAATCATATAATTAATCTATAAATAGAGACACTTAATAAGGAAACCCTACTGGAACTGTATAGTATTTCAGAAATCACAGTTTGTGTAGTCAGATAGTAGTGTCTTTAACCTCTTAAGGACATATGACAGAATTTTTCCGTCATAAAACAATTGAGCAAACTGAAAGCTGTGTCCTTAAAGGGTTAAGCACTCACTTTCTATAATTACAAAGAGAAAGGAAAGAATGGAAAGGAAAATAAATAAAGATATAGCCACTCCTTCATGCCAGTCATAGGGGGGGGGGATTTCTTTCTTTTTTAACCTTCATTAAAATAACATTAAAAATATGTTTCATTTATATACCACACCACTAATTTATCTACCGTACTATAATTTCATGTATTTTGTTTTTCCAGCAAACCCACTATTAATATGGATACGTTCCCTCCAGTGATATATGAAGTATGCTTGTTGGTGTTTATACCATATTTTCCTCTCAAATTAATTATTCATTATCCTATACTAACATTCTAAAACATCAGTTAAAACAATATTAACATGCTTCTCAGCTATTTGTAGCTGTTATGGTAAGCCTGATGAAACAGCTACAAATAGCTGAGAAACGTGGTTCTATTTTTTAATTTTTAGTGATTTTAATAAATGTTTTTAAACATTTTATGCACATGATGCTGTATTCCTTTTTGGATTTAATGGATACTGGGATTATCATAATCTACCATCCTGGTTTCTGCTACCATCGTTTAATCAATCAGCTGGATAGCTGAGAAGTTCCAGCCTGCATTAAGAGTGCCTGTTTGGTGCTTTTAAATTGTGAGTGCCATTTGTTTACTTTCATTCATAACCTACTAGATGTTATTAGGCCATGAGGCACCCCTGTTGTTGCAAGAGTTTCAACCAAACATTACTGCAAAGGGTACTCATACTCAGGCATCTACTCCTTATTTAGGAGTCACGTAAAACATCTGTTAAAGTGCACCATTTAAACCATTTTATGCATTTGTATGTGCACTGCCTCTCATCTAGCAGGTTTTTCAGAAACATTAAAGTTATAAAAGTAAATTATGGTCTCAGTAGTCCAGATGCTTTTCTCAAGGGCCTTATTAATTAAGAATAAGAGTACTAAAGCAATAGGCAATCTTTGTTAATGCTTTGTGCAATCTTGGGATGACAATAATCTAAATTTCTTATTGTGTACCTGTCTTTTGACAAACTGACAATTTGTGTATTACCTGCAAACAATAGCATAGGTTTAAAAAAATAAGACACTTGCCAAAGGGAGAATGGTCTAGGTACAACTATTGCACAAGGATAAATAAAATGATGTTTGCTTTCTAGTAGGTGATTTTTTTTTAAACATCAGTAGGTGAATAGGTGGCTTGCCATGGCTACCATATATCTGCTCATTAAAATCATATAAAAAATACAGACATATATTTGATCATTTTACAGGAACATCTTTTGTAAAAACTGTGCATATTTGTTATTAAATCTGTGATTTTTTTTCCCTGCAGTTGCTCACAATAAGGTTAAGCTATGAAATGCTAAACTGAGCATATTTACATTTTTATACTGCTTAGATACTCCTAGAAGAGTCTGTGATATTTTGTGAAATGGGTGGGTGCTACTGGAACAAGAAATTCTAGGTCAAATGCCTTCAGGTAACAGCATTTCTTTAATACATATGGTTCAATTTCTGTTTTATTGATAATACCAAAATATAAAAATGGCAATGATATGTAGTTAATAGTTAATGATAGATGATAGATAGATAGATAGATAGATAGAATTGCTTAAACAAAAACAAAAAAAATGTCTCCAATACTGAAAGCGATGGAGCAGTAAAAGATTATTTGGTGTCCTCATAAGGGCATGGCCTTGCAATATCCTGATTCTCCACTCAGTAGAAGCTACAAGATACACTGTAAATGATTTCTGTCCTTTAAGGGTAAGCTTGACATCAGGCTCAGTAGGAGAATTAAACTCAGCAGGCAATGCATAGGATCTGAAGCAGTTTGTTCACAAAGCACAAATCGATTTGACAGCAGCAAAATTTATACAGAAGTTTTGAATATCTTTATACTGGGATTTTATTCTAAGAAATACTATGAGCATTATGTGAATTATTTAAAATCTATATGCTAATCTGCAGAATGGTTCATAGCACAGGAAATATAAAACGACTACAACAATATTAGAATAATTAGGCTTGTAAAACATATCACTGCCAGTATGGTTGTAACCTAACTGAGTGTTCTGTAATTTATTTTAAATTTGTTTGTAACATCCATGCTGAGTTACTATGCATTGTTAATACTTAAGAGGACATGGGAGCTGAAAAATAAGTTTCCATTCAGATAGACCATATAATTGTTAAAACTAAAAATGAATGGGACATGAAAAAACATTTTTCCTTCATGATTCAGTACATACAATGTATAAATAAATGTTTCCAGTATAAACCTCTTATCAAATATACTTTGTTTTCTTGGTATCCTTTTATCAAAAACAGGTATGTAGGCTCAGGAGCATGTGTCTGGTGCGACAAATGGCAGCAAGCAGTTTGCAAGAATACTTTTAACAATGTTATACATTTGTAGGAGCAACAGGTGGTATCAGTGTTTACTAGAGTAAAAAGGGTGTTTATCTATACACACTTTCCTGGTGTGATATAGCTACTTAAAAAAGGGAGATTGTCCTCTACAGCTAATTCCAGCAAGTGATACAAATTAAAAAGCAATCATACCAGTGTTTACTGTCACGTAGTCTATAAACCAAATATTCAGCACCAGTGTAGCCTGTGCCAGCTGCTAGGCCTCACATCAAAAGCCCCACAAATATAGTAATAACAAACAATAGCAGCACCAGGAGTCCTTCACCATAGGGTTTTATTCAAGTGCACAAAATACAAGTGAAATTTCAGACAGTGCTGTCCTTAATCATGCATACATAGGTATTAACACAGCTTCCTTAAATACCCTTAATGGGGAACCACCCCCAAAAACATCATAATTGTACTTTAGGAAAAAATTATTTAAAAATAGTTAAATCCCAGTCCCTATTCATTCCATTCGGTATCAGAGTTTCTAATTTATAAATCCAAAAGGATTCTCTTTGTTTTAATCTCTTTTCCCTGTCACCCACTTGTCTGTCCTTAGGAATGTGTTCAATTACTTGGTACCTTAACTGGCTTACAAAGTGACCTGCTTCTCTGAAATGGCATGCCACAGGGAATTTCTCATAATTGTTTCTAATGTTGGATTTGTGTTCCGTGACCCTGTCACAGACCCTCCTAGTCGTTTTCCCCTACGTATAATTTAGAACATGGGCATTTAAGTATATAAATAACAAACTCAGTGTTACAGGTAAAAAAGCCATTAATAGAAAATAACTTGCCAGTACAGGGATGAAAGAAATGGGGACATTTTATTACATTATTACAATTTGCACATCCCAGGCAGGGAAAGCTGTCATTTCTCTTACTGCCCAAAAGAGTTTGTCTACTAATTTTCTCTGGGCCTAAATTTACAGAATACATTTCCCTGATTGTAAATCCAAGTCTTGCAGTTCATCTAGAAAATCATCTGTGTCCTTGATATAGGAATTTGATTTTTCCACAAAGGGTCTTAAAAGCCTATCTAGATACACTGCAATACTGGAAAGAATGGATCATATCCCAGATACAATGGGCCTTCCTGGGGGCTCCTTTAATCTCTTATGTACCTTGGTTAAGGTGTAAAATATCTGTCTGTTTCATTGTTAATTATACCAAGCTTTAATGCTCTTGTAACACATTCTTTAATTTTGTGTTTCATTTTGAACATGGGACTACAATCCAGGGGTAAATATACCTCTTGATCTGCTAGTTGTAAATTAATCTCATTTATATTTTAGTCCCTGTTCAAAATAACAGTAGCCCCACCTTTGTCAGCTTCTTTCAAGAGAATATCTTTATTTTTGTATAAACTCTCCAAGGCCTTTCTATTTTGATCAGAAAAAATGCTTCTAGTATTGGCAGTTTTCTCTCTGCCCTGTGTCCTTTTTCTTAGTTGTTCAACATCTTTAATAACTAATTTAGAAAATACATCAATATGTGAGTCATATCTGGTAGGTATAAATGTGCTCTTATTTTTCAAGCCAAGACATTTAATTGACAACTCATCTATATTTCTAGTTTCTCAAGTATTCTCCACAGATTGAATGTAATGCTATGTAGCAATAAGGAAGAGTATAGATTTGGTGAGCGGATTGTTGCTTTAATGTGAGGATCACAACTGCAGATTCAGTTAAGCTTAAGTTGTCAGTTTTGACTGAGATATACAGCAAGACTGAATTACAGGAGTCCTATCTAAAAGACTGTTATAATATCCATAGACAAGTAAAAGTTCACTTACGGTTTGCAACCCTATTGCTGGGATTTGGCTTGTTGCACTCGTGTCTGCCAGAATGGTGTAAGTGGATGGCAAATAGAATTGCAAAGATAGACAGAATAGTCCCTTCTTAGCTCTGAGCTGTAATTCAGTGAGATCAGATGATGTCACCTGTGGGTGTGGCTTATGAGCAGTACAGTCTCTACACAGCTCTGGGCTGATACTGAAAGGAGATACTGATGACATCACAAGTGGGTGTGGCCTGATTAGAACTGTTCTGCAATGTCCTTAGAGCTGTTAGGATGGAAAATCCTTAGGCAAACAAGAAGTATGTAGATGTCACCCCCTTAGGTAGAGCAGATCTTGGAGAAATCCTTGTAAGTAGTGGTACTTGATCCATATTGCACAGGAACAGGCAGGCAAAGCTGGAAGCCAAGAGATCCGTGTGAACAGAAACACAGGATAGAGATTGCAAACAAGTAAATGTTTAAACACTGTCAGGAAAAGTCTTTAGCAATAAATCCCAGGTTTAGGCAGGATTGTTGTTACAGATCACAACAATATAAAGTCTTATGTAAATAAGACTTCCTTCCAAAAGAAGTATAAATCAGGAGGCTTGTAAATGCTGCAGATAAGGAATGACCTTAGTCAAGCTAAACAAACAAATTACTAAGCACCTGTGAGAAGGTGTGATGTAATTTTTTTATAGGCAGGCTTAGAGAAATGAGTGCAAGAAGATTTGAAAGAACAGTACATGACATTGACTTAATCCAGCATAATTAAAAAAAAAAGACTTTAGCTTTGTGTAATCTTGCACAAACATTATTTTGCTTATTCTGATACTGATGCAGCACACATCACTACTCTGGCAAGAGGCACAATGGAGTTTAATACCTCACATAAAGTCACAGTGAGTAACACCTATGAGAAACTGGATAAAAAAAATGCCTATGGACTACACTCCACCACATTGGCAGAATACCACCGTGTAGCAAGGATACCAAGGTGGTTAAGGATGCATGCTCACCCTACCCTGATGTCTCATAACCTGGAATACTGTGAGAAATTAAAATACATTTTAAATAAATGTTCTTTTGATCTGATGGTCCGTACCGTTGAATACCTGCAAAAAGATATGTATACAGAGAGCAAAGATGGAGGCGGAGCTATGATCAGGCTGGTCAGTGGAGGGGATGGAGAAATTCCTTAAAGAGGTTAACAAAACCATTACTGTCCTGAAAGCCACAATACAGGGAAGAAAAAGTTCCAGAGAGATGAGCAGGATTACACAACGGGGGAAGTATATTGATGGCACACCAATACCGGAAGTCGTCAATGCGACACTTCCGGTGTCAGACGCAGAAGAAATCAGCATTCCGGCAGAAACACTGAAACATCAGAGATGACTTCTGATTCCTCAACGGGGAACTCAGAACTGGAGCCCATACCAGACGAGGTGGTAGGAGGCACAGGAAAAGCAACATATACAGTGGGGGATCCCAAAAGGAGCAACTGGCCCAGACGAGTACAGAAGAAACCCTAGTGGTAAATATTTCTGGTTATGTCCTAACTCCTGAAGAAATAACTGTATTGGAGAAGGGACTTTCCTTTTGCCCTGAGACTAACTGTGACTTTTTCAAATTGAGACAAGAATCAGTGTAGATAGTCGAGAAACTAGAAATATAGATGAGTTATCAATTAAATGTCTTTGCTTGAAAAATAAGAGCACATTTGTACCTACCAGATATGACTCAAGTATTGTTGTATTTTCTAAATTAGTTATTAATGATGTTGAACAAATAAGAAAAAGCACACAGGGCACAGAGAAAACTCCCAATACTAGGATCATTTTTTCTACTAAAAATAGAAAGGCCTTGTAGAGTTTATACAAAAATAAAGATATTCTCTTGAAAGAAGCTGAAAAGGGTGTGGCTACTGTTCTTTTGAACAGGGTCTAAAATATAAATGAGATTAATTTACAACTAGCAGATCAAGAGGTATATTTACCCCTGGATAGTAGTCCCATAATCAAAATTTAACACAAAATTAAAGAATGTGTTACAAGAGCATTGCAGCTTGTTATAATTAACAATGAAAGAGTCAAAATGTATGGTGAATACAGAGTCTAGGATACCTATCTTTTACACCTTACCCAAGGTACATAAGAGATTAGAAGGAGCCCCCAGGAAGGCCCATTGTATCTGGGATGGGATCTATTTTTTCCAGTATTGCAGTATATCTAGATAGGCTTTTAAAGGACCAGTCAACACAATAGATTTGCATAATCAACAAATGCAAGATAACAAGACAATGCAATAGCACTTAGTCTGAACTTCCTTCAAATGAATAGAAGATTTTTTTTCCTTACAATTTTAAAAGTTATGTCTATTTCCACTCCCCCCCTTACCATGTGACAGCCATCAGCCAATCACAAATGCATATATGTACCATGTGACAGCCATCAGCCAATCAAAAATGCATACACACTTATTCTTGCACATGCTCAGTAGGAGCTGGTGACTCAAAAAGTTGAAATATCAAAAGAAGGTGCACTTTTTAATGGAAGTAAATTGGAAAGTTGTTTAAAATGGCATGCTCTATCTGAAAAATGAAAGTTTAATTTTGATTTGAGTGCCCTTTAAGTACCTTTGTGAAAAAATAAAATTCCTATATCAAGGACACAGATTATTTTCTAGACTTGGATTTACAATCAGGGAACTGTATTCTGTATAGCCTAGATGTTTCCAGTCTATACACATCTATACCACACTCTAGTGGGCTATAAAGACTGCACTAGTCCAATCCAAAAAGTACCTACTACAGCACCCATGAATTTATAATAGACCTTTTAGAGATTATTCTCTATCATAATTTTTTTCTATTCAGGGATCAATTTTACTTGCAGCTGAAGGATACTGCTATGGGTTCTAATATCGCCCCTACATACGCAAATATTTGTGTGAATGCTTTCGAAGAACACTTTATATATGAAAACACTTTATTCATTCAATATGGCACCACATTGTGGCGCTATATTGATGACATGTTTGGTGTGGAGCAGCAACATTGGAACCCTATTAGAATTTGTATTGGCCATCAATGGAGCTACCAAGCATATACAATTCACTTTAGAGTATAGTGACGAGAGTATAAACTTTCTGGACACTACAGACTGATTTATACAGGAAGGAAATAGACAGGAATAATTTGCTTCACTATGACAGCTCACACTCATTATCTGTGAAAAACTAACTCCAAGAGAGTCAATTTTTGTAAGTTTGCAGAATTATGTCCAACAAAGATATACTCCATAAGAGGCTTGATGAAATGGCACTTATTTAGAGATAGAGGGTATCCTGACTCACTAATTGAAAAAGAAAAAATGTTAGCTTTAGAAACACAAGAAATTGCTACTACACATTCAAAATAATTAAGACAAAAGAAAAAAAGAGGCCCATTACAGAGTAGTGTTTGTAACCAGTTTTAACAGACAAAGTAACAAGGTCACCAACATTGTTAACAAGCATTGGAACATTTTAAAACATAGTAATGCAGATATAATTGAATTCCAGAAACCTCCTATGGCAGCCTTTAAAAGAGCCAGACATTTGAGAGATTAATCAAATCAGATTTAGGCCCAGAGAAATTTAGTAGACAAACTATTTTGGGCAGTAAGAGAAATGGCAGCTTTCCCTGTCTGGGATATGCAAATTGTAATAATGTAATAATAGGTCCCCATTTCTTTCATCCCCATACTGGCAAGAGATTTTCTATTAATGGCTTTTTTACCTGTAACACAGAGTTTATTATTTATATGCTTAAATGCCCATGTTCTAAATTATACGTAGGGGAAACAACTAGGAGGGTCCATGACAGGGTCACGGAACACAAATCCAACATTAGAAACAATTATGAGAAATCCCCCGTGGCATGCCATTTCAGAGAAGCAGGTCACTTTGTAAGCCAGTTAAGGTACCATGTAATTGAACACATTCCAAGGACAGACGAGGGGGTGACAGGGAAAAGAGATTAAAACAAAGACAATCCTTTTGGATTTATAAATTAGAAACTCTGATACCGAATGGAATAAATAGAAACTGGGATTTAATTATGTTTCTTTAAATATGTACTGTCACTTTAAAAATTTTATTTTTTTTCCCAAATGTGCAATTATGATTGAATTGGGGGTGGTTACCCATTAAGGGTCTTTAATGAACCTGTGTTAATACCTATGTATGCATGATTAAGGACAGCACTGTCGAAAACGTTGCTTGTATTTTGTGCACTTGAATAAAATCCTTTGGTAAAGGACTCCTGGTGCTGCTGCTATCGTTTGTTGTTACTGTCATGTAGTGCTCAACAAAAAATACCATGAAGGAAAAAACATGTTTCATGTCCCTTTAAGGCATATATGTATATATGCTTCTTAGTCTATCTTGATATGCTGTCATGGAATTTAATTATACACTTAATTATGATTTTAACTTTGACTGTTATGTCCTTTTAAATACAAACATAAAAACATTGCAAAGTTATTTTTGTTGTTTGTTTTTTTGAATATTGAATAATCTTGCAGTGTTTTCTACAGGTACACAGCATTTCTACAGCTTGTGGTCAGTTTTGGCTAATTAATATTGTCAAGAGATTCACTGATAAACACAAAGGGTATTAGTATCCAGCTGATTCTAAATTATTCTAAGTCTATGGGTCACACAGAAATAACCTTTTAATTAATAAATATACTTCTTTCCAAATCACCTTGAATTCCACAGGACACCTTCAAGATCACTAGACTTTGTAGCAGTGTAATATATTGCATGGTGTTATGAAACATCTTACAGATCATTAGTTTAACTGCATTGTAAGTTGTCTTAACCGTAGAAGGTACCCTGTGTAAAATAGCAAGAAAGTGTCTCTTTTTTTGTACTGTGAAGAATCTTAAGGTTAAAGATAATTACTTTTTTCCTGTTCATAAATAAACTAATTTAATTTTCCTAATGAGAGTAAAACTCAACAATAACACACAGTACATTTAAAAATATATATTTTTAAATTAACTTATATTTTATATAATTATTGTTTAATAATTTTGATTTTATTAAAATTTTGTACATTTCATTGTGTATCTCATTACTGCTTCAAACTCAGAATCATTCAAGACATTGTTCAATATGAAATTAAAATTAAGTAAAATAAAATAGATTTCTTTTAATTCTTTTGCAACATATTTATTGCTTCCACTGACTTTTATCCATTTTATTCTCAATTCAAAAGAGTATAAAAAACGTCAAGTAAATCTTTGATATAACTTTACTTAATTGTAAGAGAATGTTCTTTTCAGAAAATATATTTGCTTGTTTTTCTATCAGGGGAATAGACTCTAAAACATGCAGCTTGTAGAAAAATATTGAACTATGGAAAATCAAACTGTTAAATAGCTGTTGAAGATATTAAAAGCAAGAACTAATCTATACAATATATTATTTGTGAGATCTAAAGTTAGTCTGAAAACTTTTTATGTAAATTTATTTACAAATTATTACAATGACTTTATTATTCAATATCTATATTAAATGTCACAGCAAGCAAACGAGGAGCAAAAATGTGTGCTCTTATGGAAGATATTTCTTTTTCTTCAAAATAATAAAAAAACTTTGGGCAAAATCTAAATTCTTTCTTAATAATATATAACATTAACAGTAAATATTGGCAACTGTCAAAAACAGCCGAGACTGATCAAGTCTAGTGTTGATGAAGCTACTGGTAGCTGTATAAAAATTATCATATATTAGTAACAAAACCCCTGGCATTGTAACTGTGCACATTTGCTAAGATGAATAATTTTTCATTACACTAGGGGCAGATTATCAAAAACTCTCCATTTTGGAATGAAATTACTATAGAGCCCTCACTTAATTCTAGAGGAAAATTTCGATTATCCTAGCTTTGTGAAGGAATAATCTAGATTTTATTAAAGACACAGAGACAAATATTTTGTTTGCATAACTTTCCTTTACTACTCGTGTGCAGCCTTTAAAGTACATAAATCACATAAAGAGTTAAACTAATATAGAGAAAAAGAGCCTACATAACTAGCCAATGAGAATGCTAGGTTGGAGACCAGGGTAAACATTGACCAATCAGATGACCCATATTGACCATAAACAGCCCAATGAGCACCCCATTTTCCTCTTTCTTGCTTGATGCTTATAACAAAGAATCTTCTGAAAAAACAGAAAAGTCCCAACAGTCCAATTAACAAACATACAATAAAGCAGAACCATAAAACTTGATTAAACTTGAGAGAATTTTGACTCGAAGAGAACTCAGGATTGGAAGATGATAATCCGTAGATCCATCTGTGTTTCCATGAGGTTGAAGAAGATTTGATTGAAGGAACAAATCCAGATTTAATTAGTGATGTTTGAGTAGTTGGTAACTAAAATCAAATATATATCATTAGTAAAAACAATTAACAAAATACGGGTTGGGAAAAAAGGCAGAAAGTAGAGGTGGGAAAATATTTGTCTCTGTGTCTTTAATAAAATCTAGATTATTCCTTCACAAAGCTAGAATAATCTGAATTTTATTACAAGAAACTTCATATTTTTGCAAGTTTAAAGCATTATTGAAAAAGATTTATAGAGGCATGTTGAATGGGTTTAAAGTAAAAATGTTTGAAAGTAGAATCAGAGGACCAGTCTGCACCCTTCAAAATTTCTTGTAAAGAAGCAGATTTTAAAAGGGCTTTAGAAGCGGCTGATCCTCTTACTAAATGAGCTGTGAATGCAAGATCAATTTCAGCCTCAGACATCACCCATTTAATCCACCTCGCAATAGAAGTAGGAGAGACAGGAGCATGAGGAGGAACAAAGGACAACAAAAGTTGATTGTTAGTAGAGTCTCTAAAGGATGAAGTTTTAGTTTCATAAACTTTAAGACAGGACACAACACAGAAAAAAGGTTCAGCTGGAAAATAAGGATAACAAATAAAGTAGATAAAGTTTTAGTTCTATGGTAAATCAGAAAGTGACACCTTCAGGAGAAAATGATTTAGAGTTGAAATCAAGAGCCCAAACATTGGAAACCCTGTGAAAAAAGGTACTGCAGAGAAGGGTTGATAATTTAGCTGAAATCTGTTTTAAAGAAAGAGATTAGATGGCCAAGATTTAAAGAGAGAGAAAATGAAATCTACGTCCAGAAAGAAATTATGTTTAGGAGAAGGAGATCTTTTTAGTCTAATAGATTTGAGAAGATGACAAATTAGAGGATTAGCAGAAATAGCAGATCTATAAAGATTAATAGTCCTATAAGCTAGACCAAGATCAAAGAGATGAGAGAGATAGTTTAGGATTTGAGTTATAGGGCCTGAAAAGCGATCCAGACTCCTAAGCATGCACCAGCTAGACCATCTGGTCTATGCGGAAAGGTAAGATTTGTGGGTTCCTGGAGCCCATGATTCCCGAATGAGAGCTTTAGCTGATTCCGAAAGTTCGAGGAGATTTCTGAGTTCCCCGTAATCGACCAAGTTATCAACCTGAGGGATTGGTTGAGAATGAGATTGTGAGAGACGAGAAGCAAAAATGTCTATAGAAAAAGGAACAAGCATAGTTTGAATAGGAAGGAAAACTTTCCTGTGAAGTCTCCAATCATTTGAGTCTCTGAGAAAACGAGAACCCAAATCTTCAGCTGAATTGGAAAGACCTGGAATATACTCTGCCTTGATAAAGATATTCCTGTCTAGACAAAGATGAATAAAGTCCTTGGTTATATTGGACAGATTCCTCGATTTCATGCCCCCCAATCAATTGAGATATCTGACTGCTGAGATATTGTCCATCCGGAGAAGAATGGAAGCAGGAGCTAGAGATTTTAAAAAGCTCTTTACCGCAAAAGATCCAGCCAAAAGTTCCAAACAGTTTATATGCAAATCTTTTTCTTCTGCGGACCACTTTCCTCCGGTAATGGACAGAACCGCAACGGGCTCCCCAACCCGACAAACTGACGTCGGATACTATAATTAAGTCTGGAGATTTCCCAAATATGGCTCTCCCATTCTAAGCTTCCATGTGGGAAAGCCACCATGAAAGCTCCTCTTTGGCTTATAACGACAACGAAATGAGATGGGAATAAGAAAATCCTTTCTGAAGATAGGAGATTTTCAATCTTTCAAGTTTGCGATAATGAAGCGGGGCAGGAAAGATAGCCTGAATAAAGGATGAAAGTAACCCAACTATTCTGGCTATCTGACTGTGACAATTTTTTTGGGATTGTAAAGAGAGAAAATTCTGGTTCATAAGAAGGATATCGTCTAGATAAATGATTAGACAAATTCGTCTGAGTCTCAGGAAGAGACCACCGGTTTGAGAAGTTTCATAAAAATCCAAGGGGCAGAGGACAAGCCAAAAGGAAGACAAGTGAAGTTCCAAATTTTATCTTCCCAGGAAAAAGTTAGATATTTCCAGTGTTCCGGATCAATTGGGACAGTGAGGTAAGCATCCGAAAGATCTAACCGGACAAGCCGGACAAGAAGGCAGTCTCTTAGAAGAGAGACCTTCCAGTTTGAAGTAATTGTAAACCACATAAGTGTTTAGGGATCTGAGATTTATAACAGGTCTGAATTGAACGTTTTTCTTTTTTACTAGAAATAGATTGCTGATATAGGCCAGATGGGGATTTATACTTTGAGTAATTGCTTCTTTTAAATGAAGATTTTTTATTTCTTTTTGAACCAGAACGTTGTCTCTCTTGGAAAAATGAATAGGATTCTGAAATAACATTTGGACAGGAGGAGAGATGAAACCTATACAGACTCCCTGAACCGTATGTAAAATCCAAGAATCCGAAGTTATGAGGTTCCAGTTGTGAGCAAATAAAGCTATTCTTCCTTCACATCTTAGTGGGAAAGAAGGAGGAGAGGGGAGAAGAGGAAATTTTACCTGCAGGAGGGTGAGATCTTGATCTGATGCATTGTCCTCTTTGATGCCATGGTCTGGCACATAATGGGGGAAAAAATAAAATAAAATAATAAATTATGAGGTACTGGCTTCATAGATGTACCTGGGAGATTGGAATTGAGGAGTGTAGTGTTGTTGAAAGTGAGGTCTGGAAAGATGTGAGGTACGGCCGGGAAATCTTCCTTTATCGGCCCTGAATTTTTCTCAGTGATGTTTTTTCCTTATTAAGGGTTAAAAAAGTGTTGGCATAGAGGTTCAATGGGGGGAAACCACTCAGAAGACCTAGGGTGATGCAAACTATCTGCATTAAAGCGAGGATTACCTAAGGCATCAGTGAAATTATATTTATTCTCATCAAAATTTTTGATTTTTTAGAGTGTTTTTTAATTTTTTTATTTTTGGGTTCAGAATCAGAGGAGGAATCTGAATCATAATTATTAGAAGTTGTATTATCTGAATCTTCAGAAAATATTTCAGAATTAACAGAGATGGAGGAATCTGAAAACTCATCTTTAAACGTTACTTTGGATTTTTGTTTAGAAACTCCCTTTATATGCCCCTTGGGAGTAAGGGGTCGTTAAGCGGATGTTTTATTTTTAAAGTAATATTTTATTGAGGTCGAAAGTTTGAAAGTAACAAGATGATGATCGAACATTCAATAAGAAATTGACAATACACAAAATCACGGTACATAACATAATGATATAAACGATACGTGAAAGTATATAGCTTAAAAATAGTAAACAACAGACGGCCTCAACTTTTTCAATGATTTTGTAGGGTGTCATATGGCTAAGGTAAAGAAAAATCAAATAACAAAACCAATAGCATGTTTGATATATAGCGATGATTGATTGATACTCTTGGTGATCTAAACCAGGAGTGACCAGAAGTGAGAAGGGGAGGGAAGGAGATGAAGGGAGAGGGTGGGATGGGAAAGGAAAAGAGTAGGGGGAGAAGAGGAAAGAAAGGGAAAAAAAAAAAAAAAAAAAAAAAAAGGAAAAGGAGGAGAGGAGGGGGGGGAAGCCTCAAATACAATGAGGCTTCTAGAGTGGTAACCTAGGGTCAACTAATAATTAGTTATGTTTGAGACAGACATTGATTATTCTGGACATTTGTAAAGTTGGGTTCTAACCTAGGGATTTCTTGGAGGATTTAATAGGTGTCTCCAGGAGTCCCAAATCTGAAAGTGCAGGGCTACTTTATTCTGTTGAGTGAATATTGGGCATTCCATTTGCTCAAAGAAGGACATGATCTTAATTACATCCACCCATTTCGGGGCTATTTTCTGTTTCCAGAGTCTAGCAACTGCTAGCTTCGCCGCAGAGAGTAAGTATATGCTCAGGAAAATGGTGGAGATGGAATGGGACTTAATATCAATATGGAATAACAAGGTTTGAGGGGAATTGCCAATCAAAGGGTCAAGAGCTAAGCACTTGTTTAGGATTGTGGCCCAGAAAGGCTGCAATATCGGGCACTCCCACCAAATGTGGGCAGGCGATCCCACCATCCCACACTCCCTCCAGCACAGCGGGGAGTTGGAGTGGGAAATTTTAAATAGCCTAAGCGGAGTTAGATGCCATTGGGTGCAAATTTTGATGTAGAGCTCTAAGAGGGTCACGCAATGAAGCGATTGTTTGGTTCGAGTGGCAGCTTTTGCCCATTCTGCTTGGTCAGCATGGAATTTTAAGTCTCTTTCCCAGGCCAAAATATAGGCTGACTTGAGATATGTAGGGGAGTTCAGCATGTCCCTATAAGAAATCGAGAGCGCCCCTGGAATTTTGACTTTACATAGCCATCTCTTTTCCCATTCAGTAGCCTGTCGAAGGGGGCTGGCCAGAAATCCCCAAGACTTCAAAAGACTACGGAGCCTCCAGAATTCAAAGCGTAAGAGGGAAGGTGGGTGATAAGCCGAGATAAAATGGGAAGTAGCTATAAATCTACCATTAGGGAACAAGTCAGCTACGCAAGTAATGCCACACTCTTGCCAGAGTTGTGGATGTTAAGCGGATGTTTTACTTTCTTTGCCGCAAGGAATACTAATTTCTGATAACATTTGTTTAGATTTGTAAACAAGTTATTTGCTTGCTTTAACAGCACTAGAAGGTGCCTTTCTTTTTAGTGCTTTTTTAGCAGAGGATTTTGAAACTAAAGATGTCATGTAAGACATTCATTTACCTAAGGAATTATCAATCATATTTTGAACTGATTGTTCAGTTAGGGGATTAGGGGTAGAATTATCTTGAGACATTTTAATAAATTATATATATATATATATATATATATATATATATATATATATATATATATATATATATATAAAAAGACTTGAAAAAATAAAAATATATTTAAGATAAACTGAAAGACTTGAAAGAAAAAACATTTATTCACAAATTTAGAAATAAAATATAAAAAAAAAAAATCAAAACTCTAAAATAGCAATAGATTGGCTTTCAGGATCTAGCTTAGTATCATCCATAGACTTGGAATCTTTCCTAATCGCCCCGTTCTCGGTAAAAGCCCTTTTACATATGCAAGTACAGAAACTACCGCAGAATGTAAGCTGTCTCATGTCCTTTAAGAACATAGTTCAGGCCTGGCAAAATTTTTGTAGAATTTTAGATCTAGATTACTCTGTATCAGAGTTTTTACCCATATTAAACAATCCAAGTTTTTTGCCGGGCTTATATCAAAGAGCATTCAAGGATTGGGCTGATAAAGGACTTTGTTATGTAAGACAATTACTAGATGAAAATCATCAAATATTAGCTGCGGAGGAGGTCTTTAGCAAATTTGGAATACCTAGAACAAGTCTATTCGCTTACTTTCAAATCCGCCACTTTATCTCAGAGCAGAATTGGTATGCTTCATCTTTTGTGGCCTGGTCAGATGTTAAGCTGTGTATACAAAAATTTAATTCAGGTGATTCTTCAATCTCTCTGATGTATGACATTATGCTGAATATCAAAAAGAAAGAGTACTGGATGCTCCGATAAAAATAAAACAAATTTATTGATACTTCTTTAAAATAACAAAATCATGGAGAACAAAGAGACACGTTTGCAGGCGCAGCACCAGGGCTTACGCGTTTCGGCTGTGAAGCCTTAATCATAGCATACAGGTGCTGTGCCTGACAGGTGAACTTAACACCTTAGGTTGATTCTCATTGGTTAAAAGAAAATTTAAAAGAAAAAGAAAAACAACCCGCCCGCTTGGAAGTGTCAAGAGCTGAATATAGTATAAGTGAAGCAAATACACCATCGCAACTGGTGTAGTCCAATAAGCAATGAATGGTATAAAAATCAATATGTATGCAAAGATCTATACAATTATTATTTGGAACATAGATACAAATGAGATGGTTAAAGGACAAAAAGACTAAATGTATGTCAAATAGGGGACAAAAATATTAGACAAAGGTACTATGTATGCCGGGAGATGATGTAATATACAAATCCACTTAAAAATAGTGTGAGATAAAGTACAATACCCAAACCATATGCCAAAATAAATGTCAATGGAAAAATAATAATAATTGATAATTATCAGGAAAATTTGGACTGCTGGTGCAAACATGCACGAAATGTACATAATAATATACGGTATAGTGTAAATGAGTATATTAACGCAACTATATGATACAGAATAAAGTTCATAACATTAGCTATATGTGAACTAGGAGTTTCATATGTATCTAACCTTATAAATGTTGCGATGATATAAAAGGAAAAGAAAAATTTATTTAAAATATAATATGTAGGGAGTATGAAAAAGAAAGAAAATTGACAAGCAAAAAATGCTATATTAAAGTAGGCATTACACCTAGGGGAGATAACAAAGAACTGGAGTTATTCCCAGTAATTTATTAAATCATACCTAGAGTTAAGTCCTTTGGGTATTCTGGTGTCAAGTTTAAACATCCAGAATACTTCTCGTTTGGCCAAAAGTTTACTGAGGTTACCACCTCTGCTAGGCAGGACCACTTTTTCAATGATACACCATTTTAGTGATGTAAGGTTATTGCCATATTTGCCATAAAAATGGAGTACCAATGGAGTTGTGGCTTTTCCTATATTGAAAGATGACAAGTGTTCCCTGAATCTGGAGTTCATATCCCTAGAGGTGAGTCCTACATACTGCAGATGACATTCGGTACAAGAAATGAGGTATATGACATTGCTAGCTGTGCAGTTGAGACAGGTTTTGATGTCAAATGTCTGGCCGGTAATATAAGACGTGAAATTATTGGTGACCTGGACAAAGTCACAAGGTTTGCAACGTCTGCTGCCACATTTGAACATCCCTACGTGTCTCAACCAAGAACTTTGATTAGTCTCAATTTTTTTGAGTTCTGTAGGTGCTAGGATACCCCCTAGTGTGTTGCTTTTTCTATAGGAACATTTTAGCCCCTTCTCAACTGTAGTCACTAATTTGTCGTCAGCAGCCAGTAAGGCAAAATGTTTTTTGACTATACTGCATACTTTATTGTACTCTGTGCTGAACTGTGTAACAAAGTACACTCCTTGGGACGATTTTGATCTGTCACTCTTCGGTTTATCTTGTAAGAGTGTCTTCCTGTCTATATGTTCAAGGGACTTTTTGGCCCTTGTGACATCGTGTGAAGGATACCCTCTTTCCCGAAGTCTGGCTGACAGAGAATCAGCTTCTTTGTCATAGATAACTCTGTCAGAACAATTTCTCTTTAATCTGGTAAATTGTCCCTTGGCAACAGCGAATCTCATTTGTATGGGATGGCTGCTGTTGCCGTGCAACAGGGTATTGCCAGATATGGGTTTACGATACACGCTCATGGAGACACCACCATCTTGAGCACCTGTAAGAGTGAGATCCAAAAAATTTATGTGCGTCTTATGTACCTCATAGGTGAATTTTAGGTTCAAATCGTTTGAATTCAGAAATTCCAAGAAAAGTGGCACATCTGACTGTCTGCCTGACCATACCAAGAGGAGGTCATCGATATATCTCCTGTAAAATTTAATATTTTGTTTGAAGGGATTCCCATCTCCAAAGATGTGGCACAGCTCCCACCAACCCAGGTAAAGGTTGGCGTACGAGGGAGCAAACTTAGCTCCCATGGCTGTGCCACATCTCTGGAGATAGAAATCTCCCTCAAACCTGAAAAAAAAAAAACAGTGAGACATAAAGAGCAATACTCACAAGAACATACAAACAATCGTTATATTACAACAAATATGCCTAATGTTCCCCCCACTTTAGTTATACCAAACACCGGTATAGCCTCCAATGATCTGGAACAGGTTTTTCCACAGGCCCCAGATCAAACACACAATGGAGGACCGACCAAAGTCGGACAAGCCAGATATCCTCGGACGGGGAACAAACCACTGAGCAAATACAAATGATTACAAATGTCATTAACCTTTCATCTGTGAATTTAACACCACAACAACATTCTGTTTTAGCTTTAGGTTTAGGTTTTTCACCTACGAGCAGTTTCAATCTTTTTCAAACACTTATAGATGTAAATCGCCTTATAAGAAACTTGACCCTGAAAAAACATTTTTTCAGTACATACACTGCGTCAGCTGAACGAGCCACACTTACACCACCTATGACTAATAACATCAGTGATTTTGCAGAAATGTGTGACATAGTTGCCCTTCAAACCCTAGCAACTGAGTCTAGCACAGAGACAGATCTCACCAACAGAGGTACCACACTTATGGAGAAATCTAGTTTCTATCCTATCATGAGTAGAGGTCAAATCTTAGAAACTTACCAACAGAGAGTTGAGATGGATTTAATCAAGCTTCATAAAGAAACCAAGAAAGTTAGACAAAACCTTACTCTTAAACAGAAAAATGCCCTAGCCGAACTCAGGGGCAACAATCAGATAGTCATACGCCCCGCCAACAAAGGCGGGGCAGTAGTCGTAATGAATAGGAGTGATTATATTACTGAGGCCAAACGTCAGCTTCATAACACAGACGATTATGAAAAACTTCACAGGGATCCCACCAATATCTTCAAATCACAATTGAAACACATTCTGGATGATGGTAGGGAACAGGGTTTCCTGGATGATAAGACTGTTAAATATCTTGATGTACAATTTCCAAGGATCCCCTGTTTCCACCATTTTCCAAAAGTGCACAAAAGTATTACACAAGTACAAGGCAGACCCATTGTGAGTGGGATTGACTCCCTTTTGGAGCACCTCTCACAGTGGGTAGATTCGATTTTGCAACCTATGGTACTATCTTTAGTATCATATGTTCGCGACACAAAACATATAATTAACATCCTGGAGACGTTCCAATGGAGGCATGAATATGCATGGCTAACCATAGATGCAGTAGCCCTGTATTCGTCTATACCTCATACACAAGGCCTGCAAGCAATCTCCTCCTTTCTCCAAAACTACAGTGACCTATCCCAAGAGTTCCAAAATTTTATCATCATTGTAATTGAGTTCCTTCTCACACACAATTTTTTCAGGTTTGAGGGAGATTTCTATCTCCAGAGATGTGGCACAGCCATGGGAGCTAAGTTTGCTCCCTCGTACGCCAACCTTTACCTGGGTTGGTGGGAGCTGTGCCACATCTTTGGAGATGGGAATCCCTTCAAACAAAATATTAAATTTTACAGGAGATATATCGATGACCTCCTCTTGGTATGGTCAGGCAGACAGTCAGATGTGCCACTTTTCTTGGAATTTCTGAATTCAAACGATTTGAACCTAAAATTCACCTATGAGGTACATAAGACGCACATAAATTTTTTGGATCTCACTCTTACAGGTGCTCAAGATGGTGGTGTCTCCATGAGCGTGTATCGTAAACCCATATCTGGCAATACCCTGTTGCACGGCAACAGCAGCCATCCCATACAAATGAGATTCGCTGTTGCCAAGGGACAATTTACCAGATTAAAGAGAAATTGTTCTGACAGAGTTATCTATGACAAAGAAGCTGATTCTCTGTCAGCCAGACTTCGGGAAAGAGGGTATCCTTCACACGATGTCACAAGGGCCAAAAAGTCCCTTGAACATATAGACAGGAAGACACTCTTACAAGATAAACCGAAGAGTGACAGATCAAAATCGTCCCAAGGAGTGTACTTTGTTACACAGTTCAGCACAGAGTACAATAAAGTATGCAGTATAGTCAAAAAACATTTTGCCTTACTGGCTGCTGACGACAAATTAGTGACTACAGTTGAGAAGGGGCTAAAATGTTCCTATAGAAAAAGCAACACACTAGGGGGTATCCTAGCACCTACAGAACTCAAAAAAATTGAGACTAATCAAAGTTCTTGGTTGAGACACGTAGGGATGTTCAAATGTGGCAGCAGACGTTGCAAACCTTGTGACTTTGTCCAGGTCACCAATAATTTCACGTCTTATATTACCGGCCAGACATTTGACATCAAAACCTGTCTCAACTGCACAGCTAGCAATGTCATATACCTCATTTCTTGTACCGAATGTCATCTGCAGTATGTAGGACTCACCTCTAGGGATATGAACTCCAGATTCAGGGAACACTTGTCATCTTTCAATATAGGAAAAGCCACAACTCCATTGGTACTCCATTTTTATGGCAAACATGGCAATAACCTTACATCACTAAAATGGTGTATCATTGAAAAAGTGGTCCTGCCTAGCAGTGGTGGTAACCTCAGTAAACTTTTGGCCAAACGAGAAGTATTCTGGATGTTTAAACTTGACACCAGAATACCCAAAGGACTTAACTCTAGGTATGATTTAATAAATTACTGGGAATAACTCCAGTTCTTTGTTATCTCCCCTAGGTGTAATGCCTACTTTAATATAGCATTTTTTGCTTGTCAATTTTCTTTCTTTTTCATACTCCCTACATATTATATTTTAAATAAATTTTTCTTTTCCTTTTATATCATCGCAACATTTATAAGGTTAGATACATATGAAACTCCTAGTTCACATATAGCTAATGTTATGAACTTTATTCTGTATCATATAGTTGCGTTAATATACTCATTTACACTATACCGTATATTATTATGTACATTTCGTGCATGTTTGCACCAGCAGTCCAAATTTTCCTGATAATTATCAATTATTATTATTTTTCCATTGACATTTATTTTGGCATATGGTTTGGGTATTGTACTTTATCTCACACTATTTTTAAGTGGATTTGTATATTACATCATCTCCCGGCATACATAGTACCTTTGTCTAATATTTTTGTCCCCTATTTGACATACATTTAGTCTTTTTGTCCTTTAACCATCTCATTTGTATCTATGTTCCAAATAATAATTGTATAGATCTTTGCATACATATGGATTTTTATACCATTCATTGCTTATTGGACTACACCAGTTGCGATGGTGTATTTGCTTCACTTATACTATATTCAGCTCTTGACACTTCCAAGCGGGCGGGTTGTTTTTCTTTTTCTTTTAAATTTTCTTTTAACCAATGAGAATCAACCTAAGGTGTTAAGTTCACCTGTCAGGCACAGCACCTGTATGCTATGATTAAGGCTTCACAGCCGAAACGCGTAAGCCCTGGTGCTGCGCCTGCAAACGTGTCTCTTTGTTCTCCATGATTTTGTTATTTTAAAGAAGTATCAATAAATTTGTTTTATTTTTATCGGAGCATCCAGTACTCTTTCTTTTTGATGTTCATTGCTCCAGACCCACTGGTTTGCTGCCGAATCTGAGTCTCTACAGTTCCTCCTTGTAACTGCCCTGCCCCCACCTTTCCTCAAAGTTGCCGCTGCTGCAGATCTACCTGCGGATCTACCTGCTGTGCTGGACACCATTGGATTTCTTATCCCTCCCATATACTCACACGGAGGTGGATATAAAGGCGAATGCCGATTTGGATGCTGCTACCCCTTGGATGTCTGCACGAATTCGGAGCCAGCTTTAACTACAGAGCGACCTAAGTACACACTGCTCAGCACGAGTCAGCCGACAGTTTTTCGTCCTTGTGAGCTGAGGAACCACTAGTTTGAGGTGAGTCTGGCACATGATACGCCAGCGTTCCCTTTGTCTCCTACGACTATATACATTTATCAACGCTGATATCTGCTTATTTGAGAGTGTGTTTATTAGTGACTGTATCCATTTGTTGTATGGGGTTTCTAGGGCAGTTACATTGTGCAACGAACATTGCTATATTTACACAGCTAGTGTGACCCACCTGTCTGTTATCTTTTCTTGCATATATCGTATTATGCTGAATAAACAGAGTCTGACAGTTAAGGATAATATTTGCAAATTTTGGGCACCACTAATTCCCTCGGTAGATTATGAAACAATTACGCAGAGCTTTGAGTTAATACGTAAATGTAAAGTACCGGTGGCTTGGAATGAATCACATATGAAATTGATCAACAAATTTTATTTTTCTCCCTGGAAACTAATGAAGATTTATCCCTCTGTGGCTAATATATGTCCATACTGTGCACACACCAAAGCGGATATACTACATATGTTCTGGTCATGCCCCAAAGTTAAACAACTATGGCTGAAAATTATTTACTGGTTCAATAAATCATATAAAGTTACAATTGCCCTTTCTGCTGAGGATATTATTTTTTTATTTCAGTTAAAAGATGTTTTTAATAGTAATACTGTAAATAGCCTTAATACAATTATTCTGGCAGTAAGATTCTGTATACTTAAAAACTGGAAAGCCAGGCATGTACCTGGACTTTCTATGATTTTTAAAACTCTTCAAAATCAAATTCTCTTTGAATCACACTATTTGTATGATGTATCTGAGAAGAGAATTAAGAAGTTTCTATGGAAATGGTCTCTTGTTATTTTGTCTTTCCCAGTTGCATCCCAGAGAGTGATCCTTTCCCCATTCTTAGTTTCAGTGAGCTTCGCGGAACTGACGTTATTAAATGTCTTTCCACATACTTGGATTGAGCGGCCTTGAGAGGAGTGTGGGGTAGAGGCGGAGGGGAGGGGGGGCAGGACCAAAGTATGGTTTTATTTTGTCTTTTTTTTTTTTTCCTTTGGTTTGTGTGTTTGTTTGTATGGTTGTGCGACTTTCAAGTTTTGAAGATTATCTTGTATCATGATGATTAAGTTTGTTCTTTGAAAATACGGGAAGAAAGGGGAAAAAAAGTATGTAAAGAGCAGATAAGGAAAAGAAAGGACCCAACAGGTATATATTTGGTTTAGATGTTGTACATTGATACACCTCAATTTGTGGATTTTTAGATAAAATCCTTACAGTGTTGTTTTTGCTCTTTTTGTGTTTTCTTGCTTTTTTTTTCTTTGTACCACACAGTATGCTGGGCCCTGCGTGGCGCAAGATATGTAATTTGATTTTCATGTATTTACTGTTCTTTACATATAAATAAAGAAAATTTAAAAAAAAAAAAAGAAAGAAAATAGAATAAATGGAAATAATAAAATGATAAATGATAATTTTAAAATTTCTCTGACAGGAAAGAAAATATATAAATGAGAAAAAAGTTTCCACCACCAGATTGCAGCAAACATCTAAAAATGACAAAAAGACAAAATAAATGGAGATTGAAATAAGTCTAACTGTGAGGGAAAAAACGAAACTGAAAGTAACTAAAAGTTTTACTTGAGACAATGAAGGAGGAGGTGCTGACAGGTCTCTCAGGCTCTCTGAGGGAAAAAAAAAAGGCGGGCTGTGATGTCACAAATGAAGTTGAACACCCACAAAATGGCTACAGTCTCTGTGACCACTCCAGAAGAGAAAATGGAGACACAGAGATGCCAGGAAGCAAGAGAGAAAAAACAGAGCAGCACCACAAGGAAAAAAACTGCTGAACAGAGTGGTTATAGTACCAGAGAGAGCCTAATACTGAGGTAAACACTGTATGGGAAAATAAAAAACAAAAATAGGAAAAAACTGAAAGAAATGAAGATAGAGAAAAGAAAAACAGTAAATAATAATTATAGAATAAAAGGAAAAAAAGGGGAATAAGAAATAAAGAGAAAATATTTAAATAATAAATAAAATAATAATAAAATTTAATATAATAATATATTAATATCACTGAGAACAAATGCACACTTATCTTGTTGCTGAACAGCAAAAGAAAGAGGAAAATGGGGTGCTCATTGGGCTGTTTATGGTCAATATGGGTTATCTGATTGGTCAATGTTTACCCTGGTCTCCAACCTAGCATTCTCATTGGCTAGTTATGTAGGCTCTTTTTTCTCTGTATTCATTTAACTCTTTATGTGATTTATGTACTTTAAAGGCTGCACATGAGTATTAAAGGAAAGTAATGCAAAAAAAATATGAAGTCTCTGGTCTTGTAATAAAATCGGTGGAACTTGGATATGCAGAGAGATGAGAGACTCCTCCCAAAAACAATATATTTTTTGTTTAAAAAATTAATTTAAAAAAAATAATATATATATATATATATATATATATATATATATAGCATGATGGACATGTCTTTAAGCTTGAATTTGGAAATGTGTGAATACATCAAATATTCGTATTTATTACAACATGGCTTTCAAATAGAAAACAAGATAATAATTTTGTGTTCCATAAAGTGTACGAAAATAATTGTCTTCTCTTCCCCTATGTATAATTTAGAACATGGGTATTTGCTAAGTTGCCAAGCGGAGTGCCTCTATCCTTTTTTTTTTTTTTTTGCACTGTACTTAATCTAGTAGAAAGATATTTTAGAAGATAACTGTTACTGTTAAAGTTTTATTAAGATTATTATACAAAAACAGATCTGAAAATCAGCGTGTTATAAGAAAATTATAGATAAATATACTATATATGAAACTATTTTAGATCATCTCATCTGACCAGATAGTTTTTCTAGAATAAAACACTCTTTTTCAGATACAGTATCAACTGTTCATGCTTATACTTAAATGACTTGCAAATAGAAATCCAAATAATCATTGTGTTTAATACAGTGAACAAAAATCATTTTCTTCTCTGCCGAATAGCTTTTGGACTGATATTTTATCAAGATAATTAAACAAAAACAGATCTGAAAAGCAGAGTGTTAACATAAGATAAATAAAATTATAGATGAATATACTATATAAGAGATTCTTATCTTTTCTAATAATTATTAAACTATAGATACACATCTACAAACTTGTGTAACTAGGCACATTTATTCACTTTTTTTTATTCAAAATAGATTAAGCTTAAACATTATTCAGTACACTGTGGACATTTACTTGCTATTTGAACACAATTACAAGATATTTAGACATGCTTATAATGTATCTTAAACTAGTGCTATTTTCTATCTGTCTATCTGATATATATATATATATATATATATATATATATATATATATATATGAAACAATTGGACCAACATACCTTAATAAGGCAAACCAGTGAACAACTCCTGGTTAGCCTTATTAAGGAATATATTTATTTGTTGATAACACACGCACTTGATAGCGCATCTGCACCTAAGCAAAAAGTTCCTGACCAACATATTTAATATTGTCATTGCTTATTGTTCTAGAGGAAATGTTAGTTAATCTAGGGGAAAAATACTGCAAGCAACATCATGCTCATTTGACTAGGGGTGATTAACATACTCTTAAATGCAATATCGTCAGCTCCTTTATCCGCTCCATACACTACTTCTGATTCCTGGAGCGGCACACCAACCATCTGCGACGTCACAAACTTCTGCTTCTGCTGCTTTGGTAATGATGTGCCTCAAGGCAGAAGAGAGATGGGATCCCCATGCACATGCCTGAGAAGAGGAGAATCTATGCATACTGGGCACCATATTGGTTTTACCTAGGTAGACTATTGTTATAGGGTTTGAATAATAATTAAAAAGTAGGTTTGACAGCAATACGATTTTTTTTTGGTTTCAAAAGAGCTTTATTGATGTATAACAAAGTGGTACAACAGTTGCAGAACATACAGTGTACATGTATTCTGAAAGGACAAGCAGTATAATACCCCTCTCTCGGGGATAGAATTATTACACAGTTGGTCTATGCATGCTCTACTTTTTTCTTTTTTTCTCTTTGTTTGTTTAACAACAATTTTTCTAGAACAGAATAAAAACAACATTGTTTAAACAGATGAGACTTATCAGTCCCTTTAATATAATACATTATAAACTAATCTGTAAACAGGTATTCCCTGAGGACTATGTACTTAATAGTTGTTGAGAAGAGGTCACCAGGACCACGGCTGGTAGTAGTCTGTTTATCTCCTTGTTTCAAGAAAGGGAGGTGGGTAGAAGAGAAAGAGAAAAAAAGGGGGGGTATAGGGAAAGAGAGAGGGGTGGGGTGAAGGACGGGCTTGGGAGGGGGGAGCCAGAATGCCAACAATCGTATGAATAAGGTCCAGCTACGTAGAATGTCATGTACCTGTGTGTATCAGTCACCCATTTATGACCGTGTTCCATTTTGCAAGCATAAGCTCATTTGTTGCTGCTTTGCCTATTTCCAGGTAGTGGGCTCTATCTAGGTGTAGAGTGTTTGTGACTTGGGTTTTCCATTGACCCTACGTGGCAATCAGAGTCGATTTCCACCTCTGGGGAATAAGCGCCTTTGCACTATTGAGGAAATTTATAAGAAACAACTGAAGGGGAGCCTCCTCGATTTTGGGCAGGCGATAAAAAAAGCAAGATCTCTGGGATCAGTGGTAGAGGAATTGAAAATTTATTTTTGATGAAGGTAAGAATCTCAAGCCAAAACGGGGTAATTATGTCACAACCCCACCAGATGTGCAGAAGGTCAGCCTCCTCCCCACAACCCCTCCAACACCTCCCGTCTGTTCTTTTATAGATTTGCCTTATCCTGGTAGGAGTCAGATACCACTGCAAGATAAATTTAAAATTTAGCTCTTGTATGTTAGCGGAAATCGAGGACTTTTTGTGAAGGTGAAAGATTACCCCCCAATCCTTTGGGTAGCAATACGATTTTTAATAATAAAATACACGTAAACGCTAGGAAATAAATAGATGTAAATTACAAAGAATAATGTTATATTATGATGATTGTAAATATTGGTAAAAAAATTGAGTTTACTATCCCTTTAAGGAAAAAAATAATCAGATTTACTTTTTTCATTCTCTTGGGTAGGCTAATATTACGTCATGTGTGTGCACATGTCTTTAGCACTCTGTAGCCAGTAGTGTTAACAACTATATATATATATCATTGATACATTGTTGCAAATATTGCTGCCATAGAATGCTAAATACACAGTATGTCCTGATGTACAGTTAGCCTACCTAGGTTTACACTACTTCAGTAAAGGATACCAAGAGAATTAAGACAATTTGATATTAAAAAGTAAAAATATAAAAGTTTCTTAAGATTGCATTCTCAGTCTGAATCATAAAATGATACAATTTAACTTTACTGTACTATTGATATAATTTTGTTGTGTATTATTATCAAGATTTATTTCATTGACAATTGTATAGACAGGTTTAGTCTTAAGATAAACATTCATTTTATCTTAGGCAGAAGAGCAGTGAAGAGTAATAATCATGTAGAATTATTTTTCATAGCCATAAATACACCATGAATGCTCTGTGTGTGTCACTAATATGGGTATTGACCTTGATAGTGCTATAGAGGTCATTTGTAAACTGTTTTAAGTGTGATAAGCATGAGCAGATTTAAGCTCAGCATTATACATGTGTGTCATCTTTTTTTTAATTAACTTTTTTTAAGAAACATATTTATAGCATCCACTAACAGGCAAATTATAATCCTGTCTATTGATGGGCCTCTGCTTCTACTGCTCATTATGCATTTATGTCATATGTTTAATGAAGTTACAGATTTAAAGTTAAAGTATTTACTGCTATGCATTCAATCTCTAACAATTATATGTTTATATACTGTATATATTTAGCATGTAGAGGAGAAAAAAAAATAAAGCAATGAAGAGGAGATTTAAGATATAATTAGTTTTGTTAAGTCTTTTATGGCCAAAATGCATACGTTCCTCTCACCCAATTTATCTTTGATATGCAAGAGCGGAAATTGTAATTTAGTTGCTTCAATATAAAATGAAAATAAAACAAATGTAATTCAAATTTTAATCTTAAAAAGTTTTTTTTTTTTTAAAAGAACACATAAGAAAATAAGTCTATATACTCATATCAATATTATAAATGATACATACATTCTCCTAAACTATAGCATCAATCACAATATATAGACTTTTTTTTCCCCAATGATAGGCACTTTTCTAGTTTTAACGTAATAAAGACACAAGTTTAGGTTTCTCTGATCCAAATATATATATATATATATATATATTTGCACTTTCATGATTGTAATTTACAATACTTTCACCTTTTTAACAGGCTTTTTATTGGCAATAGTATCATTGTGATCCAGATAACAGTTTTCCATTCTGTTTTGCTTGTTGTTATCCTGATATTTATAAAAGAAAAACAATGATAGAGATATATTGTTTGCGATGAGTGTCTACCAGCTTTTCATACTGATTGGGAGTAATTCTTGCCCATTTTTCTTAGTAAATTTACTCCAAGTGGTTCTGATTGGTTGAGTGGGGCTTTTGAACTACAGTTTTCAAATGCCAAATATTCTCAATAGCATTGAGATTAGGGATTGACTGGGAATTTATTGAAGCACAGCCATAAAAGCAAACCACCATCATCTTTTGGTCAAATGACTTTAATAATGTAGCAATGTGATAAAGTTAATTTGAACAAAACGTTGGGATGGTCTGCTTTCATGGCTATGAGTATTTCACTTCATTTGGATAAATAGGTGCTGGTGTTTGTTGGACTTTGACCATTCCATACAGGTCAGTTTGATGCAGAACTCTTGTTTACTGGTGCATATGTATTCTAATCCCAGCAACTGACCTCTGAAGCTCCTTTAAAGTCACTAATGGCCTTTTATTGTCTTCTCTCACAGTCTCCTCTTTGCTTGGCTCAGGCTGGTTGTAGTTTTAGTTATTGGCTTTGGAAGCTTGATCAGCAATGCAATATGGCTCCTGTACAAATACTTTATTGTGCAAAGGCTCCAGTTAAGCAATACAGCTGAAGACTAGCTCATCATTGAAATTTTTAGTAAAAGTATACATTTATAATCTTGATTTTGTAAGTTCAAGGGATATTAACCCCTTCGCTGCATAGAACTTCAGAGAAAAACTTGCCCAAAATACCGAAGAAGTTTTAACATTTTTGCTATCATTCTATTTAACCCTTTAATGACCACAGCACTTTTCCATTTTCTGTCAATTTTGTCCTGAGTTTAGAAATACCCAATGTTTACATGTTCTTTGCTTTTATTGCAAGTTATAGGGCAATAAGTACAAGTAGCACTTTGCTATTTCCAAACCACTTTTTATCAAAATTAGCGCTAGTTACATTGGGACACTGATATCTTTCAGGAATCCCTGAATAGCCATTGACATGTATATATTTTTTTAGAAGACATCCCAAAGTATTGATCTAGGCCCATTTTGGTATATTTCATGCCACCATTTACCGCCAAATGAGATGAAATAAAAAAAATTGTTCACTTTTTCACAATTTTTTTCACAAACTTTAGGTTTCTCACTGAAATTATTTGCAAACAACTTGTGCAATTGTGGCCCAAATGGTTGTAAATGCTTCTCTGGGATCCCCTTTGTTCATAAATAGCAGACATATATGGCTTTGACATTTTTGTTTGGTAATTAGAAGGCCGCTAAATGCCACTGCGCACCACATGTGTATTATGCCCAGCAGTGGAGGGGTTAATTAGGGAGCATGTAGGGAGCTTCTAGGGTTAATTTTAGCTTTAGTTTAGTGTAGTAGACAACCACAAGAATTGATCTAGGCCCATCTTGGTATATTTCATGCCACCATTTTACCGCCAAATGCGATCAAATAAAAAAAATCGTTCACTTTTTCACAAACTTTAGTTTTCTCACTGAAATTATTTACAAACAGCTTGTGCAATTATGGCACAAATGGTTGTAAATGCTTCTCTGGGATCCCCTTTGTTCAGAAATAGCAGACATATATGGCTTTGACGTTGCTTTTTGGTAATTAGAAGGTCACAAAATGCCGCTGCGCATCACACGTGTATTATGTCTAGCAGTGAAGGGGTTAATTAGGTAGCTTGTAGGGTGCTTGCAGGGTTAATTTTAACTTTAGTGTAGAGATCAGCCTCCCACCTGACATATCAGATCCCCTGATCCCTCCCAAACAGTGCTCTTCCCTCCCCCACCCCACAATTGTCCCCGCCATCTTAAGTACTGGCAGAAAGTCTGCCAGTACTAAAATAAAAGGTATTTTAAAAAAAATATGCTGATGTGTAGGATTCCCCCCTTAGCCCCCAACCTCCCTGATCCCCCCCAAACAGCTTTCTAACCCTCCCCCTCTACCTTACTGGGAGCCATCTTGGGTACTGGCAGCTGTCTGCCAGTACCCAGTTTCAGCAAAACAATGCCTTTTTATTATTTTTTCTTATTTTTTTCTGTAGTGTAGCTTCCCCCCCAAGAACAACCCCCCTCCACCTCCCAGATCACTTTGATTTTTTTTTTTTACTTTTACCCAACTTTTATTATTATTCATTTTCTGTAGTGTAGCCGTTCCCACCCGCATCCACCCTGTGCACACGCCCGCCCCCCCTTGCACGCGCGCGCATCTGTGCATGCCCCCCGGCGATCCCGCCCATGATCACGCCCGGCGATCCCGCCCATGATCACGCCCCCCTCTACATCATATGGCCCATCGATGGCCGCCCACCCGCCTCCCATGTAAGCTCCCACCCACCAACGATACCGGCCATCGATGTCCGGTGCAGAGAGGGCCACAGAGTGGCTCTCTCTGCATTGGATGGCCAAGGGGTGTTATTGCAGGATGCCTCGATATAGAGGCATCACTGCAATAACCGGAAAGCGGCTGGAAGAGATCAGGATCGCTTCCAGCTGCTTTCCAGACCAAGGACGTACGCCATACGTCCTCGGTCATTAACTTTTTTTTTTTTAAGGACGTATGGCGTACGTCTTTGGTTGTTAAGGGGTTAAACAACTAGACCCATGTTGGTATATTTCATGCCACAGCTTTGCCTTCATATGCATTCATATTAAAAAATTGTTAACTTTTTCACAAAACTGAGTTTCTCACTGAAGTTATTTACACATAATCACTGCAGTCATAAGACAAATGGTTGTAAATGGTTCTCTGGGGTCCTTTTTGTTCAGAAATAGCAGACATGCATGTCTTTGAAATTAATTTATGGCAATTAGAAGGCTGCTAATTTCAACTGTGCACCACACTTCTAAAATTCCTGGCAGTAAAGGGGTTAAAAGGTTAGCAGGTAAGGGTAATAGTATTTTTAATGCAGGCATTACTCTCCCACCTGACACTTTCCACCTCCCTGATCTCTCCCCCCACACCCACCTGATCTCTCCCCCCACACCCAGACAGTCTGCCAGTATGAAGTTTTAGTTTTGTTTTTTAAATAAATTAATTTGATTTATATATGTACTGCAGTGTAAGATCCCCCCTTAGCCGCCAACCTCCCTGATTCCTACAGCTCTCTAACCCTCCCCCTCCCTATGGCATCTGCCATCTTAGGTTCTGGAAGCTATCTGTCGATACCCAGTTTACAGTTTTACTTTTTAAATATTTACTATTTTTAATTTAATCTGTAGTGTAGCAGTCCCCCACCCTGCCACTGTCTGTAATGATCAGGCAGTCTAAGGTCAGTTTTGTGAGTGGCTCAGCAGTGAAACAATTAATTTGGGCAAGTAGCAAACACTACACAATGCAGACTGCAAGGTGTGGTTCCCTTATTAACTGTTTAACTACTGTGTCCCTCGCAAAACTGGCCTTAGAGGTGTTAGGAATTATTGTTAGCATGATTAGCGCCATCTTGTTCTTGGCTGCCATTTTGTCTTTGGCATCCATCTTGTCTGAATAATATTTAATATAGCAATAATTCTGTAGAAATACATATTTGTTATTAGCGTGTTAGAGCTAGTTTTGACCTTGCAGTTGTTCCTGGCACAACGTCTGGAAAGTAAAGTACTCTCTCTATGAAATGCTCAAATAACCTTGTTTTGCTACTAGATGCCCTCCTTATTGTTACTATAGAAATATTGTTTCTAGCTAGTATTTTTCCTGACAAACACTGTGTAAAATGATGTGGTCATAACATGTCATCAAGTTAACCCTGTACACTGTAATTGTTGCCTATAAGACATGTTGTGTGTCTTTCAATAAAGGAGAATAGTTTTAGACTCATTGCTGTGTGGTCTGAAATGCTGTTCTATCAAATAATATATTAATTTCCAAGTTGGTACGGTGTGCCCGAGGTCCAGTCCTGACTGACACTCCCCCTCTGAAAACAACACCTATCAGTTTCTGGTGTCAGAAGTGAGATTCGCACTGGGTAAGTAGATTAGTGCTTTTTACTCTACTTTCCCTCTGTGTTAAAGGGGATCCTGCAGTAGAAGCAGGGTTTTGCGGAGGTGTTCAGACCTGCTGGCAGTTGTGATAATCCCCTCCAGGTGAGTTAAAATCCTGTGCTGGTTTAGATAGGTATTGTAGTCCTGACGGGTAAAAGATTTACTGTAAAAAACAAAAAAACAAACAAACAGAGGATGTATTATCCTGTTTGAAATGTGTTTTTCTCAATTTGTGGGGAAAATGGCCATTCCTTGCAAATTCGGACACTTTCAAATACATATTAAATTTGGTGGAAAGTTAATCTTATTGTATTCTTAAATGTCTTTGGTATGTTATGAGATATATATTTTCCTGAGAAGGAAAGAGACAGTTATTGTGTTTTCTGTGCCACTAAGAGTTTGATGTATGTTGGAATTGCGTAAGAATAAATGTAGGGAGTGAATTTCTGGTATGCGAGATGATATGAGCGCGTGTGTGTGTGTATCACTGTAAAAATTACTTTGGTGCATATTTTTCTTTCTGTATGGTGAATATTTAGGCTAGTTTCTTAGCGAAGAAATCAGACATTGTAATGAGGATGAGATCATGCAGCTGTATCCAGAAATTAAAGACACTAACTGAATTATTTTTTAGTTTTTCATATTTAGGTAAAATCTGTACAGATAAAATTCCATAATGCACTCTCCAAAAGATTGAAGATTGAATGCAAGTAAAGGAAAGAAAAAATGAAGATAAAAGACCTTTTGTCAAGCTTGTTTTAACCACCATACTGCAGTAAAAGTTGCTGTACTATCGTTGGATCCTGGTACCAGCCCCAGAACTGGACTCTGGGTAATCTATGACTGTTTCCTCTGATGTGTGTTGTCAGAACATAAAGACTATCCTTTTCTGGACTGTGCTTTTCCTGTTGATATTGAGGACCTGTTACACTGTTGCAGAGTCAACCAATTAAATTAGGGGAGTATTGTTTTAACTTGTTTACTTATATTTCTTGTTTTGTATTCTCTTGCATTTGTGTTATTTTTGGTTGATCATATTAGTTATAAGAAGTCATATAGTTTTGTCTGCAGACAAGCATGCCTTATTTGTATTAGTACAACATTGTAGTTTATGTGCTTAAACAAAATAACCCTCTAGATAAGATTCTAACCTATTGAATGGCCCACTGAGTATAGAAAATATGTTTGCACCTTTATAGTTTAAAGAAGATGCTGCTGATATTTTAGACCCTTCACCCTATGGAACATAGTGAGGACACGTCTCAGATAGAAATTTATATTAATCATACAAAGGAATATTTGTTTAGGGAGTAGCATAATTATAGTTATATTGATGGTATATTGTCTACCTATTGCTCTTATTGGAGCTGTGTTATGAAAGCAAATGTATTTTTCCCTTTTATTAATTGGTATGGTATCTGCAATTTGAATTCTGTAATTCCAGATGTTTGTCAATGAAAGGAATTATCTTACCATAAAGATGTGTTTACCTTTAAAAGGTTTTGTAGCTTTAACTGATGTTATGATTGTATTCTTTCCTCATACAGGAGTGTGAGAGAATTTAGGTTGCATAAAATAATTAGTAAACTAGCAGTGATAATATCAGACGAGATTGTTGACTATTAGGATCATAGTTGGAGAATTATAAACATTACAGATAGTAGCTGTGCAGAATAAAGCAACACTAGGTTCTTTTATTTTTAGTAGTTCCAAGTGACAGTGTGAAGATATTCTTTTTTGTTAAGAAAATATTTTTATTGACTGTTTTATTTTTCATTTTTGTTGCAGGGCAGGCCTTAGCATAAGTTACTTAGCATAGCCATTCAGCCTCTTGATGAAGTCTAGCAGTCTTCACTTGCTTAGTATTCATGAAGTATCAATTAAATTGTATAGAGAAGCTGTGAGTTATTCTCTGTAAAGGTATCAATGTATTTAGTTTGTATTATATATCTACAATGTTTTTTTTTGTTTTAAATGACATAGGATAAGTTAAGCTAAAGGAATTGGGATGCTTACAAAAAAATATGAAAGAAGTTTTTATTTGGACATAATTGTGATTGTATCAGGGTGTGTACTCATCTTGTGCTGTTTTGTTTCCTTCTTAGACTCCTTCTGACTTGAGTGTCTGCTTGCTATGGGGATCAACTGGCTACCTTGCCTACCCCATGAACAAACCATCAGACTTCCAGCATCTACCTGGGGAAGAACACTGGATAAGCATCCCTACTGCAAATGAACTGTATTAAAGCAAAGTGTCTGAGGAAGGTGGAGTGTTTTAAGAGAACAAAGACTGTTCTTAAAGTGATCAGAGGCCACCTAGAGACATTTGTGCTGTTCCCATGTCATGCTTCACTGTGGAGAGTGTACAGAGCAAGAAACTGTTGGAAATATTGGGGGGTGCTAGCAATGCAGGTGGAGAAATAAAAGATGCAGCATTGTTTGAGGGTAGATGGGGGGCTGGTTGGGTCTTTGTGCAGATAGACCGGTAGTTTGAGGATGCTGGGAGGTAGAAGGAGAGTATTGGAGAGGCCGCACCTATGTGCAGTGAGAAACTGTGTTCTAGTAGCCTATAAAATTATACCGCTACATGTGAATACTTTTCTCTATAGTATCCTCACATAGATTCATGTTACCGTAGTATTCGGCTTATACTGTTGTTAAAGGCTTTACTAATTTTCTGCGCCTTTCTATTTTTATGTTATTCTGTTAGAATAAAAAAGTGGTATCTTAGGAATTATTGTTAGCATGATTAGCAACATCTTGTTCTTGGCTGCCATTTTGTCTTTGGCATCCATCTTGTCTGAATAATATTTAATATAGCAATAATTCTGTAGAAATAAATATTTGTTATTAGTGTGTTAGAACTAGTTTTGACCTTGCAGATGTTCCTGGCACAACGCCTGGAAAGTACTATCTCTATGAGATGCTCAAATAACCTTGTTTTGCTACTAGATGCCCTCCTTATTGTGACTATAGAAATATTGTTTCTAGCTAGTATTTTTCCTGACAAACACTGTGTAAAATGACGTGGTCATAACATGTCATCAAGTTAACCCTGTACATTTTAATTGTTGCCTATAAGACATGTTGTGTGTCTTTCAATAAAAGAGAATAGTTTTAGACTCATTGCTGCGTGGTCTGAAATGCTGTTCTAAGGATATCCTTATCAAATAATATATTCATTTCCAAGTTGGTACGGTGTGCCTGAGGCCAAGTCCTGACTGACACTCCCCCCTCTGAAAACAACACCTAAAAAGAGGGAACACTGCTCTTAAGGTACTGGAGCACCGATCATGCTCTGTTATCATATGAAGGCAGATGCCTGCAGACCAGGAAGAGTTAGCTTCAGCTGTCACTTGACAAACGAGACTGCTGGAGCTTCCTGAAGGTCGGACGTAAATCAACTATGGGCTATGTACCGTATGATTTATATCTACGTCTGATTGGCAGAAGGGATTAAACACATTTTCTAAGCAAACTGTTAAGGATATTCTTTGCCTCCCTCTAGTAATGGGCACCACCATGTTGAAATGTGTCTTTCATTGCATTCCCGTGCTGACCTGTTTGCACATGTGTAGCAACTTACCTTCAGACACCTTCAGTGTAACCTGTTACAAAATGGCAGCCTCAATTATAGGGAGGTGCATTAAATGTATTTAATGTTTAAGTCCCTTTAACTATTCAAAAAAGTCTACAATCTGTGACAATGAGCATTTTCTGGAATTTTAAAACATATGCTAGTTATATATTTTTTTTAAACACAGATAGTGCAAAGGATTTGGGTATACATAATTATAAAGTAAAATAAAACAAAACAATCTCATTATTATCCTTAGGACAAAAATAAAGAAAATTGGTTTCAGCATCTTCAGTACATGCAGGCAATCTGCATCTCGCTGACCTTCTACAATTTAATTTTTTGAATGATCAGTAGAAAAAAAAGATACTTATACTGGTAATGGAACTGTAATTATCTTATTATAATTAAGATTGTTAACATTTGTCCACAGTTTGCAACAGACTTTCTAACGTTATAGGATAAAAATATGGTTACTTTCATTTAGAAAAAAAACATTATACTTTGCTTAAAAATGTTAATTGCTACGGATACAATGTGTGTTAAAATCCACTCGGTTATTTTAATACGTGAATGTACATTTTAAAATGCTTTTATTTAAAATGCAATACTTATCTTAAAACCATATTTTTTTGTGATGAAAAAACAAATTGTTATGTGGAAATTTATTTTTAATATGTTTAAATTGTTATATTAAATTTGAAAAAAGTCTGAAATTACTTTTAGCATTAAACTCAGTATTTAAATATATAATAAAACAGATTTTTGGATCTTATTAAAAGACACAAATTCAAAATAAATTGCAACTGAAATGTATTCAATATGTTTTGAAATTTTTGCCTTCAGTTGGATTATGTTGTTAATAACACTTGGGGGCCGATTTACCAATGTCTGGCGAACATGATACGTTGTTGGCATTTAACATTGCACAAGCCGTTCTGGTAAACGGCTTGTGCACTGCCGCCCCCTGCAGATTTGCGGCCAATCAACTGTTAGCAAGGGGTGTCAATCAACCCGATCGTAAGAGATTGGGGTGGATTGATGTCCGCAGCCTCAGAGGCAGCGGACCAGTTTATTAGCAGAGGTCTTAAGACCACTGCTTCATAACTGCTGTTTCCGGCGAGACTGAAGGCTCACGCAGAAACAGGGGCATCAGGGATCATTCAGCCCTTGATAAATCGGCCCCTTTTATAGATATGCAGGGAAGAAAACTTTGTTTTGGACAACATTTACCTTTCGGGTATTCAGGGAAATTCATTGCTATCACTATCTGGTTTTCATTTTGTTTAAAACTAAACAAAAATCTAATCTCCGTTATACATTTACATTTGTTTTCATTAAAGGAATGTAAAGGTTTCAAAGCTAAAATGTGAAAAGTTTACCTGCAGCTACAATTAGCTTAGTTCTGCGAAGCACATTAAGCCCTTGGCCTCTTGTTATCAAGCCATCAACCACAAATATGCTGGAATTCTGCAGCGTATTTGTGGTGAGTCTGATTCACCTTAGTTATCAAAGGCTAGAGACCGGCAAAAGTAGAATATAGTGACGTAAGCTACGATCTGCCAGTCTCAGTCCGACACAGATCGATTCTTAAGTCACTACAGATGTGCCGCAAGTTCGGCACAATCTGACTACTTTTGCTAGTTATCAAAGAACTAGCAGGTACACTCGGCACTATTCCGGCCCAGTGTACCTGGTTTTCAATCCGCCGCCTCCAGGAATCAATGGGAGTCTGACAGCAGCGAAAGCTTTCGTTCGCTGCTGCCCGATATCCCATTGATTTCTATGGGAGATGTCTGAACCTAACACCCTAACATGTACCCCAAGTCTAAACACCCCTAATCTGCCCCCCCTACACTGCCACCACCTAAATAAATGTATTAGCCCCTAAACCGCCGCTTCCGGACTCCTCCGCCACTATAATAAACTTATTTACCCCTAAACCACCGCTCCTGGACCCTGCTGCAACTATAATAAATATATTAACCCCTAAACCGCCGCTCCTGGACCCTGCCGCCACCTACATTATACCTATTAACCCCTAATCTGCCGCCCCCTATATCGCCACCACCTATATTAAAGTTATTAACCCCTATCCTGCGGATTCCGGACCCCACCGCAACTAAATTAAATGTTCAACCCCTAAACCGCTGCTCCCGGACCCGCCGCCACCTATATTAGACCTAAGTCTAACACTAACACCCCCCCTAACTTAAATATTATTTTAATAAATCTAAATACATATTACTATTATTAACTAATTTTTTCCTATTTAAAACTAAATACTTACCTGTAAAATAAACCCTAAAATAGCTACAATATAACTAATAATTATATTGTAGCTATTTTAGTATTTATTTTTATTTTACAGGCAACTTTGTATTTATTTTAACTAGGTAGAACAGTTATTAAATAGTTAAAAACTATTTAATAGCTACCTAGCTAAAATAAATACAAAATTACCTTTAAAATAAATCCTAACCTAAGTTACAATTACACCTAACACTACACTATCATTAAATTAATTAAATTAATTAACTACAATTACCTAAAATTAAATACAATTAAATAAACTAAACTATAGTACAAAAAAAACATACACTAAATTACAGAAAATAATTTTTTTTACAAGAAGTTTAAACTAATTACACCTAATCTAAGCCCCCTAATAAAATAAAAAAGCCCCCCAAAAAAATAAAATGCCCTACCCTATACTAAATTACAAAGTAATCAGCTCTTTTACCAGCTCTTAAAAGGGCTTTTTGTGGGGCATTGTCCCAAAGTAATCAGCTCTTTTACCTATAAAAAAAAATACAACCCCCCAACATTAAAACCCACCACCCACACACCCCTACTCTAAAACCCACCCAAACCCCCCTTAAAAAAAACCTAAAGATCTGACCTGAAGATCACCCTACCTTTAGCCGTCTTCACCCAGCTGGGCCGAAATCTTCATCCAAGTGGGGCAGAAGAGGTCCTCCATCCGGTAGAAGTCTTCATCCAAGCAGCGTCTTCTATCTTCAATCATCCGGAGCGGAGCCATCTTCCATCCAGCCGACGCAGAGCCATCTTCTTCCAACGACGTCCTAACACCGAATGAAGGTACCTTTAAGGGACGTCATCCAAGATGGCGTCCCTCGAATTCCGATTGGCTGATAGGATTCTATCAGCCAATCGGAATTAAGGTAGGAAAAATCCGATTGGCTAATTCAATCAGCCAATCGGATTGAAGTTCAATCGGATTTTTCCTACCTTAATTCCGATTGGCTGATAGAATCCTATCAGCCAATCGGAATTCGAGGGATGCCATCTTGGATGATGTCCCTTAAAGGTACCTTCATTCGGTGTTAGGAAGTCATTGGAAGAAGATGGCTCCGCGTCGGCTGGATGGAAGATGGCACCGCTCCGCTCCAGATGATTGAAGATAGAAGACGCCGCTTGGATGAAGACTTCTACCGGATGGAGGACCTCTTCTGCCCCGCTTGGATGAAGATTTCGGACCGGCTGGGTGAAGACAGCTAAAGGTAGGGTGATCTTCAGGGGGTTAGTGTTAGTTTTTTTTAAGGAGGGTTTGGGTGGGTTAGAGTAGGGGTATGTGGGTGGTGGGTTATAATGTTGGGGGGTTTGTATTTTTTTACAGGTAAAAGAGCTGATTACTTTGGGTCAATGCCCAGCAAAAAGCCCTTTTAGGGCTGGTAAAAGAGCTGATTACTTTGTAATTTAGTATAGGATATGGCATTTTTTTTGGGGGGGGGTTTATTTTATTAGGGGGCTTAGATTAGGTGTAATTAGTTTAAACTTCTTGTATTTTTTTATTCTCAGTAATTTAGTGGGGGGATTTTTGTACTATTAATTATATTGTAGCTATCTTAGGGTTTATTTTACAGGTAAGTATTTAGTTTTAAATAGGAATAATTTAGTTAATAATAGTAATATGTATTTAGATTTATTAAAATAATATTAAAGTTAGGGGGGTGTTAGTGTTAGTCTTAGGTTTAGAGGTCAATAAGTTTAATGTAGGTGGCGGCGGTGTAGGGGGGCAGGATACAAACCAGGAGTGGTGTAAATCCCGTGCAATGAACTACCCACTCAGCACAACACCAGAAATAATGGTAAATATTTATTCTGTATCACTCCCTGAGGATGAGTGTAAGTTGCTTTATAGTGGTTTTTCTTTTTGCCCAAGTATGAATTGTGATTTTTTTCCAACTGCATAAAGATCTATTTAGTTTTTCAGTATCTTAAAGCTGAAAGTGTGGGCTAAGAATTGCTGTGGTTCCAGTAACACAGATATGATACAATATAAATTTGGGTTTATGTAATAAAAGCAGTTTTTGTCACTCTAATATAAGTTACAAGTGGGGAAAATTTTGAAAAGTTAGTTCTCACTGAAATTGCAGCTTTACAGCCAAAAACAAAGAAGAGACAATTACAACCCAGGACTAACCATAAGAGTAATTTCTCCATGAGTGAATTTGAGTTGAATTGACTTTAATTAAAGGGACACTGAACCCAAATGTTTTATTTTGTGATTCAGATAGAGCATGCAATTTTAAGCAACTTTCTAATTTACTCCTATTATCAAATTTTCTTCATTCTCTTGGTATGTTTATTTGAAAAGCAGGAATGTAAGCTTAGATGCCGGCCCATTTTTGGTGAACAACCTGGGTTGTCCTTGCTGATTGGACAGCACCAATAAAAAAGTGCTGTCCATGGTTTCTGAACCAAAAATTTGCTGGCTCATTAGCTTAGATGCCTTCTTTTTCAAATAAAGATAGCAAAAGAACAAAGAAAAATGAATAATAGAAGTAAATTAGAAAGTTGATTAAAATTGCATGCTAGTCTATCTGAATCAAGAAAGAAAAAAATTGGGTTCAGTGTCCCTTTAAGATTGCACATTAAAAATGTGATGCAGCACTGTTTAAATATATAAAAGTATCAGGATCTGTCAATAGTGGCAGTCTTTAAAAGAGAGGAAAATCAAATAGTAATGCAAGGTAATTTATAATTTATAGAGCTATGACATACTTAGTGTTGCATCACATTTTTTGTTTGTTATTTAACTTCTGTTGTGATTTTTTGCAATTTTACACATTTTTATTAAATTTAGATCGAATGTGACCCTAAAGCAAGCTGATAGGTGGTGCAAATGTAGTACTAAAAAAAGAGGACTATAAGTGTGAAATTTTACAAAAGCTCTCTGATGTGTTAGTATATATACAAGTAGCTAATAAACCATTATTTGCAATTGTTAAAGGAGGGTAAGTACATTGTGGGCTGTGCATTGCAGCAAGCTGTTATTGATAAAAAATACTGCCATTTTTTATTATTGAAGACAGTGTTATTCCAGTGTTCTCTAGCCCCCCTAAAATCCATAAATCCCTCAAATCATCTCCAGTCCATCCGATAGTGGCTAGTACTAATTCAATTTTTCCACATATAGCTATCTTTTTAGAAATAATTTTGTGACCCTATCTGGAACTATCTAGTAGTTTTCTTAAGGATACAGAAGATTTTTGAGTAAACTAAAAGAGCTGCAATTTGCAAATGATAAGTATATTTTTTTAGCTAAGATGGGGTCAGCCTTTAAACTGCTATCATCCACCAAGGTGGTTTAGGAGCTGTTTTATACTCCAGTACATTTCAGATTCATTTTTTGACACAATTGCTTGAATTGGTTCTGTATAACAACTTTCTTTTTGAAGATTACTTTTATGTACAACTACAGTGAACTGCCAATATCACCCCAACTATGCAAACATCTACCTGAATGTTTGAGGAAAGGTTTGATTTTGAACAATCCTTGTTTTTACAATATGGCATCACTTGGTGGCGCTATATCGATGATGTATTTGGGATTTGGTTGGGTGACATTGGAACCCTGGCACCCTTTGTTGCAGACCTAAATTTGATGACTTAGCACATTCAGTTTAAACTCACATGGAGCGACACTAGATTAAACTTATTGGATGCCACTGTATTGAAAAATGATACTAACTTGATAACTGAACTTTATAGGAAAGTACAGATCATAACAATATTGTTGCATTTTACAAGCGTGATTAGATCATCACCCTGCAGTCAATGTTTGAGTGTGAAACAGATTGTCACAAAGGAGGTAACCACTAAATTGAGTTTGCAAGAAATGGGGGAAAAATCCTTGAAAGGTGATACCCCCCGAGTTGATTGATGAAGAGATTAATAGACCTTTTACCATCACTAGGGAGTCTTTATATAGACGCATTGCAAGGGATAAGAAACATGAGGATAGACTTGCATTTGTTATACAATACTCAAATTAAAGTCATCTGATTCAGAAAATTATAGACGCTGGCATCTTTTGGCTTCTTGTAATCCCACTATTCCAGAATTTAGAAATAGTCCTATGCCTACTTACAGATGAAGTCATAGCTTACACAATGAATTTATTAGAGCTGATTTTGGCTCTTCAAGAGACTGTAAGCAGTCCTTTATTACTGTGCCTAGTAAGGGGTGTTATCCCGGTTTAGGATGTTCCAGCTGTAATTAGATGAAGAAGGATCCTCTGTTACATCCTTATGTAAAAAATGTATATTATTATACCAGTTCAACTAAATTTGCTGTTTATATGATTAAATGCCCATGTGGGCAGTCCTATGTTGGAGAAACTACAATGATAATCCAGGACCGGATAGTGTAGCCTAAAAGTAATATACAGTGTAAGCAATTGTCAGCCCTGGTTGCAGTTAATTTTATTGATTCATGTCACTTTGTTAGCCAGTTATGTTTTCAGATAGTTGACTACATAAAGAGACCTCAGGGAGGTGGCAATAGGAAGTTTCTATTAAAGCAAAGAGAGACGTTCTGGATAGTTAAAATAAATACATTGTCCCCTAAAGGTATGAACAAGGACATAGATTGGACAGTTTTCTATTAAAATATTGAAGGAATAATATTTATGACATTCTTTTGTAAATATAAAATGATATGAAGTTGTGTAGTACAGGTTGTAGTGTATCTTTTGTCTTCTCAGATTTGATTTCTATGTTTGCGATTTATATTAACCACTAGGTGGTGCAATAATTTATTTTTGTTATTTGTCACAATGGGCAAATTGTATACTATTTAAGGAAGACAGGGAATGATGTATGTATGTATGCATGAATAAGGGGTTTACCCCCAAACATTGTTGTTGTTGAACCTGTTCTCTCCAATAGTGTATTCAACTTTAGGGAGTGCTGCTGAATTTTCATAGTCATATATCTTTCTCATTTTTAACACCTCTAATATTTTGCACTAGACAACTGTTGCTTATTGATGTTATGAGTTATCCAATACAATTCATGAGCTATCAGTCATATAGTTAGGTAGGCAACGACATAGGGTATTTAAAATGTGAAGAATTTGGCACATTTCAATTCTTGGTTTGTTAAAAAAAAGATAAAGCGGACTTTGAAACAAAGCAAAATTAATATTTTGCATTGGTCATCTGTCATTATTAATTTAATATCAACCATTTCAATAGTCTAATCACAATTAATCAGAATTACTTTTTATAATATTTAATTAAAAAAAATGCATATTATGTATCATGCTTCAAATAAGATATTCAACTTACGTTCCAAGGTTCAAGCATAAAAAATATGTAATTTGCAAAATTTTAAATTGTATTGAAGATTGGTGTTGAGTTTGAGTGTCCCTTGGAAATTTGCAAGATATTAGAATTTTACTTGATCGGATGCAGATCTATAAGATTATTACCCTTTCTGTACTGGATAACCTTTTCAGTAATGTTACCATTAACATGCATTTGAATTTACAGGGAGCAAATGAAGGCAATTTTTAAAGAAAGTTTTAGTTGTAAGAAAAAAAAAATGTATGTATTTCCAGAGAAGTAGTGCTCTGCGAAAGGTCATGTGAAATACTTAACACAGGCTAAGAAATCTCTTATGTGCTGTTCTGTTAGATGCCTGTTCAATATACTGTGACTTATTTCTGCTGCTGCAAGAAAAGGTGAACCTGTTATGTTCTTTAACTAAACCCAGGTAATTGAGAAAAAAAGGTGCATTGAGTCTGTTCTATAAGTGCTTTTTTTCAAAACACACTATACTCCTTAAAAATAGGCAAAAATCAGATTTATAGGGAAATCTATGTATAGCAAGCAGGACATTAATATAGGTCATCTTATAATATCAATATAGACATTTTAAAAAACATTAAAACAAAGAAAGTGAGCTATGCAGATCTTTGAAGCTTCTATTCTTGAACATATTGCATGAAACTTTAAGTGCACTGTTTTAAGAATAACTGAATGAATGCATAATAAAATAAATAATCCTCATCTAGCTATCTAGTCATAATGCATTTGTTTCTGGAATCCTCAGGCTTCACAACTCTATCATTTTGGAGACATATTTAAAGGGACAGTCAGTCAAAATTAAACTTCGATGATTTAGATAGGGCATGCAATTTTAAATGCCTATATTTTTTTACTTTTATCATCACATTTGCTTTGTTCTCTTGGTATTCTTTTGAAAACTAAATTTAGGTGGGCTCATATGCTAATTTCTAAGACCTTGAAAAACTGCTCTAATCTCAGTGCATTTGGACAGTTTTTCACAGCTAGACAGCACTAGTTCACGTGTGTCATATAGGTAACATTGTGCTCACTCCTGCGGATTTACCTAGGAGTCAGCATTGTTTGGGTAAAATGCAAGACTGTCAAAAAATGAAATTAGGAGGCAGTCTGCACAGGCTTAGATACAATGCTATCACAGAGGTAAAAAGTATATTAATATAACAAAAAGTTGGTTATGCAAACTGGGGAATGTTTATTTTTATTTTTTAAATAAACATTTTGGAGTAGACTATCCCTTTAAAGTAACAAACTGCTGAGCACAAATTCAATAGCATAGCTATTCTTCAACATGTTTTTTTTTCTTCTTTCTGTGCTTGCAGTTCTACTTAAAAGGACAGTCAACACCAGAATTGTTGTTGTTTAAAAAGAAAGATAATCCCTTTATTACCCATTCCCCAGTTTTGCATAACCAACACAGTTATATTAATTTACTTTTTACCTCTGTGATTACCATGTATTTAAGCTTCTGCTGACTGCCCCCTTAATTCAGTTCTTTTGACAGACATGCAGTTTAGCCAATCAGTGCTCAGTCCTAGGTCACTTTACGTGCATGAGCTCAATGTTATCTATATGAAACATGTGAACTAATGCCATCTAGTGGTCAAAATGTATTCAGATTAGAGGCAGTCTTCAAGGTCTAAGAAATTAGCATATGAACCTCCTAGTTTTAGCTTTCAACTAAGAATACCAAGAGAACAAAGCAAAATTGGTGATAAAAGTAAATTGGGAAGTTGTTTAAAATTGCATGCCCTATTTAAAACATGAAAGTTTTTTTTGGACTTGACTGTCCCTTTAAAGCAGTTCTCCTATTTTAACTCACTACAAGTGCTATCTTATTTAATCTCTGCTTCCTTACAATGGGAGTTGTCATTTTGGAGCATAACTATTCTCAAACCCTGTGAGAAGCAGTGTACAATGACAGATAAGTGACAATGTTGCCTTTATTACTAGCCATATTGTGCACTTCTATTTAGCATGCACAATATAAGAGCAAGAGCTTTATATTTTTTAATTGCTTATGTCACAGGGTGTAAGAATACATGAGTTCCAAAATGTCTGCGTCCATTAGGAAGATTGGGAGCTTGAGCAACCAGTGCTTTTAATGCGTTAAAACAAGAGAACGGCTTTGAAGCAAGCTGAAGTCACATAAGGAAAAATAGTAACATGGTGAGTACTAACCATTCCATAGTGGCTGTGCCCAGCAGTTCCTTTAAACTTTCCTGATTCAGATAGAGGATGTAATTAAAATTAAAAACACATATACATATATGAGTTTGTGACTGGATGATGCAGTCATGTGATACAGGGGCCAGGGCAATGAAAGAAAACATTGTTATCACATTGTCTTGTTATTATACTTTTATTGATTATCCTATTCTACTGTATTTAATAGTAAAAACAATCTCTGACTAGTTGGCACACCATGAAAAATGTTATGGTTACAATGTAATGCTTTCATATTCAGCATTGTATCTGTGTAATACATTTGTCTGAGCTACGCACTACAAAGTTCTTATACCCTGGCTGAGAATCACTTATCTAAATGTAAACATTATATATTGACTGTATCATAAGACAATTTTGAAAGGAGCTAATGACCAAATATAAAAATAAAGCAAAGGTAATGGTCTTCAAATATTAAAGGGACATTAAACCCCAAAATTTTCTTTCATGATTCAGACAGAGAATACAACTTTAAACAACATTCCAATTTACTTATATTATCTAATTTGCTTCTTTCTTTAGATATCCTTTTTTTGAAGAAATAGCAATGCACATGGGTCAGCCAATCACACAAGGCATCTATGTGCAGCCACAAATTAGCAACTGCTAAGCCTATCTAGATATTCTCTCCAGGAAAGAATATCAAGAGACTTAAAGGGCCACTAAACCCAAAATCTTTCTTTCATGATTCAGATAGAGAAAAGAAATTTAAACAACATTACAATTTACTTCCATTATTTATTTTGCTTCATTTTTTAGATATCCTTAGTTGAAGAAAAAGCAATGCATATGGTGAGCCAATCACACAAGGCTTCTATGTGCAGCAACCAATCAGCAGCTAGTGAGCATATCTAGATATGCTTTTCATTAAAGAATATCAAGAGAATAAAACAAATTAGATAATATAAGTAAATTAGAAAGATGTTTAAAATTGCATTCTCTTTCTAAATCATACAAGAAAAAATGTGGGTGGCATGTCCCTTTAAGCAAATTAGATAATAGAAGTAAATTAGAAAGTTGTTTAAAATTGTATTCTCTATCTGAATCATGAATGAAAATTTTGGGGTTTAATGTGCCTTTAAAACTGTTAAGGTTAATCTTTTCCTGAAGGTCAGATGACACATGTTACAGCACACTATAGTCTATTTAACAAGCAGCGAATGCTGCTATCTACCCCCGAAGCTTCCGGCTCGCCGGAAACAATTTAAGAAGCAGCAGCTGTAAGACTGCTGCTTATGAACTCATCAGATACCTCTAAGGTGGTGGACTGCAATCCTCATGATCAGATACGATCAGCATGATTGACACCCCCTGCTAGCGGCCGATTTATCACGATTGTGCAGGGGGCAGCATTGCACAAGCATTTCACCAGAAATTCTTGTGCAATGTTAAATGCCGACAGCGTATGTTGTTTGCATTTAGCAATGTCGGGCGAACATGATTCACCACAGTAAATCATGTCCGCCCACCACTTAATAATTTGGCCCCTGCAGGTCAAATGACCACAGAGAAGCATACATGTTACAGCACACTATAGTCTATAGACTACAGTGTGCTGTAACATGAACCCTTTTCTGTGGTCATCTGACTTTTAGTAAATCATTGTTAAAGGGTCACTCTAGTCAAAATTAAACTTTCATTATTCAGCTAAAACATGCAATTTTAAACAACTTTAAAATTGACATCCATTAAGAAAATGTGCTGTATTTCCTTTAATACTGATACATAGCACATTTAACCCATACTGAACAAGTGAAGAAAAATCACCAAATTATTGATTAAGTCCTCACTTAATCTTTTATTTTATAAAGAGAATGCCTCATATCTCTCTTATGTGCCTATTATAATTTTAAGGCATGTTTTCCCAACCAAAAAATAACGTAATGTTTTCATTTGAAGTATATATTAAGGTACCCTTCCATTTATATATATATTTATTTAATAAGTATACAATGATAAATACAGGGAGTGCAATGCTTCCCACTTGCCGTCGGTACTCATCCACCAGCACAATAAAAAATTAAGCTCTATATGGTATTAAAATGGTTAGCCTAGTTAATAGCTAGAACTAATTTCACAGGAGATGTGCTGCATGCAGGAGTCAGGAACAGGCGGAAGTCATCCCCAGGGAAATAGTAGCAAATACCCGGATTCAGGTAATTCATAGGGGAATAGTAAGAAGTCAAGCCAGAGTCAGGAATCAAAGAATTCAATAACAACCAGGCATCAAAGCAAGAGAGGCAAGCAGAAAAAGTAATCCAAAATACAGTTCCAGGAGTCAGCAACAGATATCAAAACACACAGTTCAAGGTGCAGTCAGAGGTTAAATCAGAAACATAATTGAAAATACAGACAGCAATCAGATCAGAAACAAAAAAGCCAGGACTTCAATAAAGAATTACCAAGCACTGAGTAAAGATATCAGGGGCCTTTAAAAAGTTTGAACAGTCCCCTCCATCCAGCTCCAACCTTCAGACAGGAATAGTGCACACTGAACCTTCCATTGAGCTAATCTTCTTTACTTTAACACTTATCTTGACTCCAGTCGCTCTCACTGAACCCAGTTTAGAGAAGCCCTGAGCTCCAACCACATTACCCAGTCCCACTTTAGTTTCACCCAATAGAACACTGGTAAGGCTTTTAGAGCTTGATAAGCCCCATCTCTAAATAGCCACAATCATTTTTCCACAAGGATAAAATGTGTATCGTACTGTTTAGTATTTTACAATAACTGTGGCATGTTACTATGAAAGAATAATTATAACTCTTTGTTGGTGTCTTATTTGAATACAAAATAAATTATCTAGGGCCAGATTACCAATGGCACGCGAACAGTTGCACAAGAGAAAAAAGGTGTTTATTGCAGGTGTTTGTGCGCTTTGGATATATCGCATGTATTACAAGTTGAAAGTAAACGTGATCGCTTAAGCACAATTAAAGTTAAGGTGCTTCAGGATAGAGTGTCAAGAGAGCTCTGGTAAACATTTTTTTGTGAAACAATAAAATGTCACAAACACATCAAAAATACATTGAAAAGTAGAGTTATACTCAAAAATAATATTGCACAAAAACGTTATAAGACCTCAAAGATATGAGGTATCAGGTGTTAGAAGACATACATACACATGAAAAAAAGAAAAAAAAGCATATTTATCCAATATTTATATTCAATAAAGTTTTATACTTGACAATCCAATGCTCTGCACATTGCAGAATATGTTCTATGTATTTTTAAATAGATATACCTGTATAGCTATAGATATATATGGTAACAAAATACCATCAAATATATGTAGAAATATGTATTTAAGAATAAATAGAACATATTTTGTTATGTGAAGAATATTGGAATGTGAAATATTAATATTTTCATCTCAGGTTAGCGCACTTGAGAAAATGCGATCGGGTTTGCACGCAAGTAGGGTGTTAGGTTTTCCCCCGCTTTTTTTACTCCCTTGACTTCTATGTGGAATACGTTAACACAATCTCGATTTTCGAAGTTCGGATTTTTATTCCCATTGGGTTAGCGTGCAAGCGTATACTTTTTACTTTCAACTTGTAATACGTGAGCTACCCCGACAGGCACTAAAACTTTACTTCTAGTGGAGTAAGTGCGCGAGTGGGAGCATTAAATACTGCTCCACTTGTAATTTGGCCCATAATGTTTAAATAAAGAACAGTCTTAATAATAAGTTTTACATTTTCAATATATACAATAAATATGACAGTTGTTGTGCATCTATAAACATATGTACAGTATAAATGAGAAAATGCTGTAAAGAGTTGACCTACATTATCCTGGCAGATGTTATAAAAACAAATTGTATTATATACATGTTTACATTAAAATCTTACCCTCTTCAGTATTCATGAAATGGTTCCCTTTAGGCCTTGGTGAGTGACAGAATAAATAAACATATCCTCTCTCTTTGACAGTTTTTACATTTGTTTGTTTTTTAATGAACAGATTTATACTGTATTTTGCAAATGATTGAGTATATTGATAGATTTTGATATAGGCAACATGAAATCTAAATTATATTGTATGCATATCTGTTTCTTTAATGCAAACATCACTTTAACTGCTAAACAGTCAAATATGTAGGGCATTTTCCATAAAATTAAATTGCATATAGAACACTCAGTTGATAAAACCTATGAATATATTTTCTTCCTTCTCAATTACCATAATTTGACTTTTTGTAATGGAAGTTACATTTTGTAATGATCTCTATTAAAAGAAAAGAACTAGGTTTAAGGGTAACACACAGAAAAGCAAAATGTTTAACTTGACAGAGGAGATTACATACATGTCAATGATGTTTTTATAAAAAATAGTATTTTTATTTATACCATATGTTATAGCCTTTATATGACCTGGAAAGTTTTTTGTGAAAAGCACAATTGGGCTAAAAAAGAGGCTTCTCCCAGGTGGTTTCTCGCCCTAGAACAAGCTACTGAGCTGTTGTTCGTTCCTGAGAGAGCTCTTCTTTTTCTGTATATTTTATATGAGCTGCCTATTACCATCTGAAGATTTTTAATAAGCCACAGAATGTTGGATAACTGAGAGGATCCAGCACACTTATATTGCACCACACTGGTGCTTGCTGCTTGTGTTTTTATTCTTAAATTTACACTCTATTTGCATTATATGATTCTTCTGCACAGTGACCCATCTGTGTCTGGAGAATGCTGCTGAAGGCATACATTGGAGTGCAAAAGTTCAGAGACTTTTCGGAGATGGTTTACCACTCTTACTAGTACCCTCTTTATGATACTGTTATTTATTATTTGGTTTTATTTGAATTTAGATGTTTAATTCAGATAAATTTAATTTAAATATTTTGAATGTGATTTTTAAAATTGAAATTGGAATGCAGTGTTAAATATGATCATCAAGAGCATATTCAGCATTTGAATTCAATGTTATATTCAACATATTTCAGACATTCAAAATAGTGTACTAGACCACAGTTCTTTTTTGCATACACTCAAGTGAACTAAAGGAGATGGCACTTTTAGAGGGCACCTTTACATAGGGAAACCTTAAAAGTATCACTCCCTTGAGTATAACCTTGACATTGTATTAACTATTACATAGAGGCAATTAGGTGTTGCACTTAAAGGGCCATAATACCCAAATGTTTAAACACTTGAAAGTGATGCAGCATAGCTGTAAAAAGCCGACTAGAAAATATCTCCTGAACATCTCTATGTAAAAAAGAAAGATATTTTACCTCAAAAGTTCCTCAGTAGCCACCTCCAATTGTAAAGAATTTCTAAGCAGCATTTTAGTGTGTCTGTCCTGGGACAGCTGAAAGGATGTGCCTCGTGAACTCTTTCACCAATCAGGTGAAGGAAGCTTACTATGAAATCTCATGAGAATTAAGTCAAATCTCATGAGATCACAGTAAGAGTTCATGACCTCAGCACTGCTGATGCTGATTGGCTGCTGTTCATTTCTTCATTTTTTTTATTTTTTTTTTACCTGCACCTGGGAGCAGGTGAAGTATAACTTTTTACACAGAACTTACTCTGCTGAGCTGAGGAGATTGTGAGGTAAAATATCTTCCTTTTTTTACATAGAGATGCTCAGGTGATATTTTCCTGTCAGCTTTTTACAGTTATACTGCATCAGTTTCAAGTGATTTAGCATATGAGTATTATGTCCCTTTAAATATGTGTCCCTTATGTATAGCCCTAGTATGTTATTACCTATTAAATAGAGGACACCAATATATTATCTCCAAATATTTTACTGTATACATTTTTTTTTAATTCAGATTTGTAATTGTGCTATTCAATACCTAATTTCAAGACCCTGTCCATTTTGTTTCAATAATAGACTTAATTATGATTTTTATAACATGGGCTGCATCTGCACAAACAGTAAAATTCATTTGTTTGTGAATGATAGGAAATGGGAGGCTGATTTTTTATAATCCTAAATATTTTACAGAGTGGCAATATAGCTTTATGTGATTAAATAGAGAGAGGTCAGTTTTGTGTGTAAAGTGAAATCACATTTACATAGCAGAGAATTTGTATAGAAAAACTAATACACAGAGGATATTTTCAAATATATTTTAGAAGTGGATTTTGTTAAGTAAACCAAGGAATCATAAATTATTTAATCTATCAACAAGGTGTTGGTTGACTCAAAGTTTAAAGGCTGCTCATGTATAAGGCAATTATGTAACATGTTTAGTTGTATAAGCTCTGTTCCCATCAGTTTACATAAAACATTCTTAAGCACATTAAAAATGATGTTATCGTTTAGCTTATAAACTAGAAACAAAAACATTTACATTATAAATGTATGAAGATGAAGAATCACCATTGCAACAAAGAAATAATGAGTAGTTATTTTTATTATCATTATTGTAGGAATCCTGTAATATTGTTTCAGAACTCATATGTGGATTCTGGTTATTGTGCCCTTTACACAGAATTGCATTTTATATGGAATATTTATCTACATCTAAGTATGATATTTAAGTATTGTGAGTTATTTAAAGTTTTGCATAGATAAACAGATAGATAGATTTATGATTATTAGAGATCTTGCAATTACCAATCGGCTAGATTATGAGTTTTTGTCGGTAAGGCTTGCGGGGCTAACGGGGGGCTAATGTGCGGTATATGCTCACCGCTCACCTACAAACAATGCTGGTATTACAGGTTTTTTTAAACCTGGCGTTAGCCGCAAGAAAGTGAGCGGAGAGCAAAATTTAGCTCCACATCTCACCTCAATACCAGCGCTGCTTACGGTAGCGGTGAGCTGGCTAAACGTGCTCGTGCACGATTTCCCCATAGGAATCAATGGGGCTGATTCGGCTGAAAAAAAGTCTAACACCTGCAAAAAAGCAGCGTTCAGCTCCAAACGCAGCCCCATTGATTCCTATGGGGAAATACTTTTTATGTCTACACCTAACACCCTAACATGAACTCCAAGTCTAAACATCTCTAATATTTCACTTATTAACCCCTAATCTGATGCCCCCGACATTGCCGCAACCTACATTATATTATGAACCCCTAATCTGCTGCTCTGGACACCACCACCACCTACATTATACTTATGAACCCCTAATCTGTCACCCCCAACATTGCCGACACCTACATTATAGTTATTAACCCCTATTCTGCCTCCCCCAATGTCGTCGCAACCGACCTACAATTATTAACCCCTAATCTGCGCCCCCAACGTCGCCGCCACTATAATAAAGTATCTGTTGGTGCTCTACAAATAACCGATAATAATAATAATAATTAACCCCTAAACCTAAGTCTAACCCTAACCCTAACTTAAATATAATTTAAATAAATCTAAATAAAAATACTATTATTAAATAAATTATTTCTATTTAAAACTAAATACTTACCTATAACATAAACCATAAGATAGCTACAATATAACTAATAGTTACATTGTATCTATCTTAGGGTTTATTTTTATTTTACAGGCAACTTTGTATTTATTTTAACTAGGTAGAATAGTTATTAAATAGTTATTAATAATAACTTTTATAGTTATAGTTACAATAAATACAAATATACCTGTAAAATAAATCCTAACCTAAGTTACAATTACACCTAACACTACACTATCATTAAATAAATTACCTAAATTAACTACAATTAATTATAATTAAATTAAATTAAATAAACTAAATTACAAAAAACCCCACTAAATTACAGAAAAAATAAAATAATTACAATTAATTAATACTAATTACACCTAATCTATTCCCCCTAATAAAATAAAAAAAGCCCCCCAAAATAATAAAAATCCCTACCCTATACTAAATTATAAATAGCCCTTAAAAGGGCTTTTTGCGGGGCATTGCCCCAAAGTAATCAGCTCTTTTACCTGTAAAAAAAGACAAAAAGTTATATTGTAGATAGCTTAGCGTTTATTTTATCGTTAAGTATTTAGTTTTAAATAGGAATAATTTAGTTAATTGTAGTAATTTTATTTAGATTATTTTAAATTATATTTAAGTTAGGGGGTGTTAGGGTTAGACTTAGGTTTAGGGGTTAATAACTTTAATATAGTTGCGGTGACGTTGGGGGCGGCAGATTAGGGGTTAATAAAATTTAACTAATGTTTGTGAGGCGGGAGTGTGGCGGTTTAGGGGTTGATATATTTATTGAAGTGGCGGCGATGTCTGGTCGGCAGATTAGGGGTTAAAAAATGTATTCAAGTGTTTGCAATGTGGGGGGGGCCTCGGTTTAGGGGTTAATAGGTAGTTTATGGTGTTAGTGTACTTTTTAGCACTTAAGTTGAGTTTTATGTTACCGCGTTAGCCCATAAAACTCTTAACTACTGACTTTTAAATGGGCTAGGAGTCTTGACAGGAGAGGGTCTACCGCTCACTTTTTCCAAGACTCATAATACCGGCGTTAGGCAAATCCCATTAAAAAGATAGGATTCGCAATTTACGTAAGTGGATTTGCAGTATACTCAAGTTACGGAAAAAAAGTGAGCGGTACACCTGTACCTTCCAGACTTGTAATACCAGTGGGCGTTAAAAAGCAGCGTTGGGACCTCTCAACGCTGCTTTTTAAGGCTAACGCAAGACTCGTAATCTAGCATATGTGTTTGTTAATTTGCTATGATAATGATAACATGTAATTGGAATGTATAGTTTGAGTTAAACAATTATAATGGTGAAGTAAATTTAAAGTCATATAAGTGATGTACTGATTTAATGACAATGTGTGGTTTTATTATTAAGATTTACATTGAAGTTGACTCCTCATGCAGTATCTTCTTTCTTTAGAAAAATTGGTCAATAAATTCAGTCAGATGTTTCAGGAGCCCAGATGAGCTATACTGACAATACTAAATTTACTTGCATACGTTCTTGACAATGGCATGATGAAATGTTATTCTATGCGCAGTAGTTTTTCTTTCACCCCAGCAAGCTATTTTGCATTGTGTGGATTAAATCAGTTACAAATCAGTTGCTGCCTTATTTTACTTACTTAAAATGGCTACAAAGATGGTAGATAAACCCCCCCAAAAAAACAACCTTTAATTAGTATGAATAAAAATGAAAAGAAAAATATAGTATAGTAATAGAAGTGATGCAATACAGTCAAAACATCAATTCCATGTAATTTTAATAGAGCTTGAAAGGGTCAACACTAAAATTGTTATTGTTTAAAAAGATTAATAATGCCTTTACTACCCATTTCCCAGCATTGCACAACCAACACTGTTATATTAATATACTTTATACCATTTAAACCTCTTAATTTCTGCCTGTTTCTAAGCCACTAAAGACAGCCTCTTAACACATGCTTTTTTGTATGCTTTTCACAACAGGATACTGCTAATTCAGGTGGGCCGTCATTTGAGTTATTTAAGAGTCAACACAACACAGCACTAATTGGCTAAAATGCAAGTCAATAGATAATAAAAAGTCATGAGATCAGGGGGCTGTCAGAAGATGCTTAGATACAAGGTAATCACAGAGGTAAAAAGAGTATTACTATAACTGTGTTGGTCATGCAAAACTGGGGAATGGCATTATCTATCTTTCTCTTGTAAGGTGTATCCAGTCCACGGATCATCCATTACTTGTGGGATATTCTCATTCCCAACAGGAAGTTGCAAGAGGACACCCACAGCAGAGCTGTAATATAGCTCCTCCCCTAACTGTCATAGCCAGTCATTCTCTTGCAACTCTCAACAAGCTAGGATGTTGTAGGAGAGAGTGGTTAAATATAGTTAGTTTATTTTCTTCAATCAAAAGTTTGTTATTTTTAAATAGTACCGGAGTTGTGCTATTTTATCTCAGGCAGTAAATAGAAGAAGAATCTGCCTGAGGTTTCTATGATCTTAGCAGGTTGTAACTAAGATCCATTGCTATTCTCACATATGTCTGAGGGGATTACACAGATGAGGTAACTTCAGCGAGAGAATGGCGTGCAGTTTATTCTGCTATCAGGTATGTGCAGTTATAATTTTTTCTAGAGATGGAAAACACTAGAAAATGCTGCTGATACCGGATTAATGTAAGTTAAGCCTGAATACAGTGATTTAATAACGACTGGTATCATGCTTACTCCCAGGGGTAATACCTTTATGATATTGCAATATAAACGTTTGCTGGCATGTTTAATCGTTTTTATATATGCATTGGTGATAAAACTTTATTGGGGCCTAGTTTTTTCCACATGGCTGGCTTAAATTTTGACTAGAAACAGTTTTACTGAGGCTTTCCACTGTTATAGTATAAAAGTTACAGTTGGTGCAGTTAAAATTATAAACTGTGACATCCAGCTTCCCTCAGGAGTCCCCTGTATGCTATAGGACATCTCTAAAGGGCTCAAAGGCTTTCCAAAGTCGTTTATTGGGGAAGGTAGGACCACAGCTTGCTGTGGCAGTTGATTGTGACTGTTAAAAAACAAAACAAAAAAAAAAAACGTCTATTTCGTTTTTTTGATCCGTTTTTTGAACTAAGGGGTTAATCATCCATTTGCAAGTGGATGCAATGCTCTGCTAGCCTATTACATACACTGTAAAAATTTCGTTTGATTTACTGCATTTTTTCACTGTTTTTCAAATTCTGACAAAATTTGTTTCTCTTAAAGGCACAGTACCGTTTTTTATATTTGCTTGTTAACTTGATTTAAAGTGTTTTCCAAGCTTGCTAGTCTCATTGCTAGTCTGTATAAACATGTCTGACATAGAAGAAACTCCTTGTTCATTATGTTTAAAAGCCATGGTGGAACCCCCTCTTAGAATGTGTACCAAATGTACTGATTTCATTTTATGCAATAAAGATCATATTCTGTTTTTAAAAAGATTATCACCAGAGGAATCTGACGAGGGGAAAATTATGCCGACTAACTCTCCCCACGTGTCAGACCCTTTGACTCCCGCCCAAGGGACTCACGCTCAAATGGCGCCAAGTACATCTAGGGCGCCCATAGCGTTTACTTTACAAGACATGGCGGCAGTCATGGATAATACACTGTCAGCGGTATTAGCCAGACTACCTGAACTTAGAGTTTAGCGAGATAGCTCTGGGGTGAGACAAAATGCAGAGCATACTGACGCTTTAAGAACCATGTCTGATACTGCCTCACAATATGCAGAAGCTGAGGAAGGAGAGCTTCAGTCAGTGGGTGATGTTAATGAGTCAGGAAAGATACCTGATTCTAATATTTCTACTTTTAAATTTAAGCTTGAACACCTCCGCGTGTTACTTAGGGAGGTTTTAGCTGCTCTGAATGACTGTGATACCATTGCAGTGCCAGAGAAATTTTGTAGACTGGATAAATGCTTTGCAGTGCCGGTGTGTACTGATGTTTTTCCAATACCTAAATGGTTTACAGAAATTATTAATAAGGAATGGGATAGACCAGGTGGGCCGTTCTCTTCCCCTCCTATTTTTAGAAAAATGTTTTCCAATAGACGCCACCACACGGGACTTATGGCAGACAGTCCCTAAGGTGGAGGGAGCAGTTTCTACTCTAGCAAAGCGTACTACTATCCCTGTCAAGGACAGTTGTGCTTTTTTAGAGCCAATGGATAAAAAATTAGAAGGTTACCTTAAGAAAATATTTATTCAACAAGGTTTTATCCTACAGCCCATTGCATGCATTGCCCCTGTCACTGCTGCTGCGGCGTACTGGTTTGAGTCTCTGGAAGAGGCTTTACAGGTAGAGACTGCATTGGATGACATACTTGGCAAACTTAGAGCACTTAAGCTAGCCAATTATTTTATTTCTTATGCCATTGTTCATTTGAATAAACTAACGGCTAAGAATTCTGGTTTTGCTATACAGGCGCGCAGAGCGCTATGGCTTAAATCATGGTCAGCTGACGTGACTTTAAAATCTAAGCTACTTAACATTCCCTTCAAGGGGCAGACCCTATTCAGGCCTGGTTTGAAGGAGATTATTGCTGATATCACGGGAGGAAAAGGTTGTGCCCTTCCTCAGGACAGGTCCAAATCTAGGGCCAAACAGTCTAATTTTCGTGCCTTTCGAAACTTCAAGGCAGGTGCGGCATCAACGTCCTCTAATAATAAACAAGAGGGAACTTTTGCTCAATCCAAGACGGTCTGGAGACCAAACCAGACCTGGAAAAAAGGTAAGCAGGTCAAAAAGCCTGCTGCTGCCTCTAAGACAGCATGAAGGAACGACACCCTATCCGGTAACGGATCTAGTAGGGGGCAGACTTTTACTCTTCGCCCAGGCATTGGCAAGAGATGTTCAGGATCCCTGGGCGTTGGAAATTATATCCCAGGGATATCTTCTGGACTTCAAAGCTTCCCCCCCAAAAGGGAGATTTCACCTTTCACAATTATCTGCAAACCAGATAAAGAGTGAGGCATTCTTACACTGTGTACGAGACCTCCTAGTTATGGGAGTGATCCATCCAGTTCCAAAGGAGGAACAGGAACAGGGTTTTTACTCAAATCTGTTTGTGGTTCCCAAAAAAGAGGGAACCTTCAGACCGATTTTGGATCTAAAGATCTTAAACAAATTCCTCAAAGTTCCGTCGTTCAAGATGGAAACTATTCGTACCATCCTACCACTGATCCAGGAGGGTCAATATATGAATACAGTGGATCTAAAGGATGCTTATCTTCACATTCCGATACACAAAGATCATCATCGGTTTCTCAGGTTTGCCTTTCAAGACAGGCATTACCAGTTGTAGCTCTTCCCTTTGGATTAGCTACAGCCCCAAGAATCTTTACAAAGGTTCTAGGGTCGCTTTTGGCTGTCCTAAGGCCGCGGGGCATAGCAGTAGCCCCTTATTTAGACAACATCCTGATACAGGCGTCAAACTTCCAAATTGCCAAGTCTCATACGGACGTAGTACTGGCATTTCTGAGGTCGCATGGGGGGAAAGTGAACGAGGAAAAGTGTTCTCTATCCCCACTCACAAGAGTTTCCTTTCTAGGGACTCTGATAGATTCTGTAGAAATGAAAATTTACCTTGACGGAGTCCAGGTTATCAAAGCTTCTAAATTCCTGTTGGGTTCTTCATTCCATTCCGCGCCCTTTGGTGGCTCAGTGTATGGAAGTAATCGGCTTAATGGTAGCGGCAATGGACATAGTGCCGTTTGCACGCTTACATCTCAGACCGCTGCAACTATGCAGGCTCAGTCAGTGGAGCGGGGTTTTACACAGATTTGGCCCCTCAACTGAATCTGGACCAAGAGACCAGGGATCCTCTTCCCTGGTGGCTATCTCGGGTCCATCTGTCCAAAGGTATGACCTTCGCAGGCCAGATTGGACTATTGTAACAACAAATGCCAGCCTTCTAGGTTGGGGTGCAGTCTGGAACTCCCTGAAGGCTCAGGGATCGTGGACTCAGGAGGAGTCTCTCCTTCCAATAAATATTCTGGAACTAAGAGCGATATTCAAGGCTCTTCAGGTTTGGCCTCAGTTAGCAACTCTGAGGTACATCAGATTTCAGTCGGTCAACATCACGACTGTAGCTTACATCAACCATCGAGGGGAAACAATAAGTTCCCTAGAGATGTTAGAAGTTTCAAAAATAATTCACTGGGCAGAGATTCACTCTCTATCCATATCCCAGGTGTAGAGCACTGGGAGGCGGATTTTCTAAGTCGTCAGACTTTTCATCCGGGAGAGTGGGAACTCCATCCGGAGGTATTTGCACAACTGATTCTCCGTTGGGGCAAACCAGAACTGGATCTCATGGCGTCTCGCCAGAACGCCAAGCTTCCGTGTTATGGATCCAGGTCCAGGGATCCCAAGGCGACACTGATAGAAACTCTAGCAGCGCCCTGGTCTTTCAACCTGGCTTATGTGTTTCCACTGTTTCCTCTGCTCCCTCGACTGATTGCCAAGATCAAGCAGGAGAGAGCATCAGTGATTCTGATAGCACCTGCGTGGCCACGCAGGACCTGGTATGCAGATCTAGTGGACATGTCATCCTTTCCACCATGGTCTCTGCCTCTGGGACAGGACCTTCTACTTCAGGGTCCTTTCAACCATCCAAATCTAATTTCTCTGAGGCTGACTGCCTGGAGATTCAATGCTTGATTTTATCAAAGCGTGGCTTCTCCGAGTCAATTATTGATACCTTAATACAGGCACGAAAGCCTGTCACCAGGAAAATTTACCATAAGGTATGGCGTAGATATCTTTATTGGTGTGAATCCAAGGGTTACTCATGGAGTAAGGTCAGGATTCCTAGGATTTTTATCTTTTCTCCAAGAAGGTTTGGAAAAAGGATTGTCAGCTAGTTTCTTAAAGGGACAGATTTTTGCTCTGTCTATTCTTTTGCACTAGCGTCTGGCAGATGTTCCAGACGTTCAGGCATTTTGTCAGGCTTTAGTTTGAATCAAGCCTGTGTTTAAACCTGTTGCTCCACCATGGAGCTTAAACTTGGTTCTTAAGGTTCTTCAAGGAGTTCCGTTTGAACCTCTTCATTCCATAGATATCAAACTTTTATCTTGGAAAGTTCTTTTTTTTTTTTGGTAGCTATTTCCTCGGCTCGTAGAGTCTCTGAGCTATCTGCCTTACAATGTGATTCTCCTTATCTGATTTTTCATACGGATAAGGTAGTCCTGCGTACCAAACCTGGGTTCTTACCTAAGGTGGTATCTAACAAGAATATCAATCAAGAGATTGTGGTTCCATCCTTGTGTTACACAATCTGGACGTGGTCTGTGCTTTAAAGTTTTACTTACAAGCTACTAAAGATTTTCGTCAAACATCTGCTTTGTTTGTTGTCTACTCTGGACAGAGGAGAGGTCAAAAGGCTTTGGCAACCTCTTTTTCTTTTTGGCTAAGAAGCTTAATCCGCTTAGCCTATAAGACTGCTGGACAGCAGCCTCCTGAAAGGATTACAGCTCATTCCACTAGAGCTGTGGCTTCCACTTGGGCCTTTAAAAATGAGGCTTCTGTTGAACAGATTTGCAAGGCGGCGACTTGGTCTTCGCTTCATACTTTTTCAAAATTTTACAAATTTGATACTTTTGCTTCTTCGGAGGCTATATTTGGGAGAAAGGTTTTACAGGCAGTGGTTCCTTTCATTTAGGTTCCTGCCTTGTCCCTCCCTTCATCCGTGTACTTTAGCTTTGGTATTGGTATCCCACAAGTAATGGATGATCCCTGGACTGGATACACCTTACAAGAGAAAACACAATTTATGCTTACCTGATAAATTTATTTCTCTTGTGGTGTATCCAGTCCACGGCCGCCCTGTCATTTTAAGGCAGGTAATTTTTAAATTTAAACTACAGTAACCACTACACCCTATGGTTCCTCCTTTCTCGGCTTGTTTTTTCGGTTGAATGACTGGCTATGACAGTTAGGGGAGGAGCTATATTACAGCTCTGCTGTGGGTGTCCTCTTGCAACTTCCTGTTGGGAATGAGAATATCCCACAAGTAATGGATGATCCGTGGACTGGATACACCACAAGAGAAATAAATTTATCAGGTAAGCATAAATTGTGTTTTTAAAAAAATAACAATTCTGGTGTAGACTGTACCTTTAAGTATTTAAGGACAAAAGAAGAAGGTAATTTTTGAAGAATGAGTGGAATCAATCAGGTCTTTCCTAATGGCATAAAAGAAAATTATAGGTAGAAAATCCCATCAATTTATCTAGGCTAGGATAACACATGTCACCAACTTTCTGTTTTGCTCCCGCACTAACTGCACTCAAAGTAATCTTTTAATGTGGGTATTAAAAGTTGAATATAAAATGTTAGAGCAATATATATATATATATATATATATAATTTATGCTTACCTGATAAATTTATTTATTTCTTGACACAATAAATCCACGGATCATCTCTAATTACTATTGGGAATATCACTCCTGGCCAGCAGAAGGAGACATAAAGCACCACAGCAAAGCTGTTAAATATCACCTCCCTTCCCTCTAATCCCAGTTATTCGACTGAAGTAAAAAGAGAGAAAGGAAGTAACAATGTGCAGAGGTGCCAGAGGTTTATGATAAGACCAAAAACCTGTCTAAATAAAACAGGGCAGGCCGTGAACTCACTGTGTCGAAAAAAGAAATACATTTATCAGGTAAGCATACATTTTTTTTGCTTTCTAATGACAAGGCGAGTCCACGAATCATCTCTAATTACTATTGGGAATCAATACCCAAGCTAGAGGACACAGATGATAAGGGAGGGACAAGACAGGGAACCTAAACGGAAGGCACCGCTGTTTGATGAACCTTAGCCGAGGCAAAAGTATCAAATGTATATAATTTTTAAAAAATTGTGTAGAGAGGACCAAGCTGCATCTTGCAAATCTGTTCCACAGAAGCTTCATTTTTGAATGCCCAGGAAGGGGAAACAGCCCTCGTAAAATAAGCCGTGACCCTCTCAGGAGGCTGCTGTCCAGCAGTTTCATAGGCCAAGCGAATAATACTCTTCAGCCACAAAGAAAGAGAATACTATAGAAACAATATACTATAGTAACTATGGTAAGCACAGACTTTATAATTACAGATGGAGTATTAGCTAGATAGCTTTAATCTCATAACCTGACATTCCACATATTAACAGATCCTCTTGTTACAGCATTATTTTTAATTTATTAATTGCCAGCTACAAAAGATATTGTTTGTATCTTACTGCTTGATATTATACAAACCAAGTACAATTTTTCATATCTAGATACATGATTCTCAGAGGTGTTAGTCACACACCTATACTAAATATTAATATCTAGAGATTTTAAGCAGACGGAATCTATTACACTGAACAGCTGTGCTAAAGTTGACTGTGCAAGCAAGGACTTTATAATTACAGATAGAGTATTAGCTAGATAGCTTTAATCTCGTAATCTGACATTCCACATATTAACAGGTCCTCTTGTTACAGTGTTATTTCTGAATTTATTAATAGCCGGCTACAAAAGATAATGTTTGTATCTGACTGCTTGATATTATACAAACCAAGTATAATGTTCCATATATAGATACATGATTCTTAGAGGTATTATTCACACATCTATGCTATATATTGATATCTAGAGGGTTTGAGTGTTTTTAAACTTGTATGATTGAATAGTTAAACCAATAAAGATAAAGTATGAATGGTTAAAAATCGTTTCTGTATTATTCAGGGAGAATTTTTCCTAAATATTTGCAGGGGTAAAGCACTCTTTTTTGTTACAGACTTTGTAACTCATTTATCTACAAAGAAAGAAAAGTATCCATAGCTTTCTGCCCCTTACATTTCCCAGAGAAAACTACAAACAGAGCAGAAGACTGGCAAAAATCCTGTAAGAAATCTGAAAGTCGCCTGTAGATAGAATTTCAACGCATGCACCACGTCTAGATTGTGCAGCAGGCGTTCCTTATGAGAAGAAGGGTTAGGACACAAAGAAGGAACAACAATCTCCTGATTAATGTTCCTATTCGAAACCACTTTAGGGAGAAACCCTAACTTAGTATGCAAAACTACCTTATCAGAATGAAAAATAAAGTAAGGAGATTCAAAATACAATGCCGAGAGCTCTGAGACCCATATGAGCAGACGAAATAGCAACAAGAAACAAAACCTTCCAAGATAACAATTTAATATCTAAGGAATGCATAGGCTCAAACAGAGCCTGCTGAAGAACCTTAAGAACCATTTTAAGGGGCCTCCAGGCTCGCCAGAAACGCCAGTTATGAAGCAGCGGTCTAAAGACTGCTGCTCCATAACCCTGTCTGCCTGCTCTGATGAGGCGGACAGGAATTGCCGCAATTCAACCCAATCGAGTACGATTGGGTTGATTGACACTGATTGGCCGTGAGTCTGCAGGGGGCAGCTTTGCATCAGCAGTTCTTGTGATCTGCTGGTGCAATGCTGAATACGGAGAGCATATTGCTTTCTGCATTCAGCGATGTCTGTCGGACCTGATCCGCACTGTCGGATCAGGTCCAACAAACATTTGTTAAATAGGCCTCTATGACTCCAGGAAGGGGTAACAGGTTTGAATACAGGCCTGATGCTGACCAAGGCCTGACAGAATGATTGCACATCTGGTACATCCGTCAGACGTTTATGTAACAAAATAGACAAGGCAGATATTTGACCTTTCAAGGAAATTGCCGATATACTCTTCTCCAAACCTTCTTGGAGAAAGGCCAGAATTCTATGAATTCAAACTCTACTCCAAGTATAACCTCTGGATTCACACCAATACAGATATTTATGCCATATCTTGTAGTAAATCTTCCTGGTAGCAGGCTTACCAGCCTGAATCATGGTCTCAATGTCCGATTCAGAAAATCCCTGCTTAGATAAAATAAAACGTTCAATCTCCAAGCAGTCAGCTTCAGAGATATGAGATTTGGATGAAGGAAGGGCCCCTGAAGAAGAAGGTCTTTCCTCAGAGGGAGTCTCCAAGGAGGGGAGCATGACATCCCCACTAAGTCTGCATACCATATCCTGCAAGGCCATGCCAGTGCAATGAGGATCACCAACGCCCTCTCCTGTTTGATTTGAGCAATGACCCAAGGAAGATAAGCGAAAGGAGGGAATAGGTATGCTTGACTGAAATTCCAAGGGACCATCAGAGCATCTATCAGTACAGCCTGAGGATCCCTCGACCTCGACCCATACCTCTGGAGCTTGGCATTCTGACGAGATGCCATGAGATCCAGATCCAGCTGTCCCCATTTGAGAACCAAGTTGGAAAACACTTCCGAATGGAGTTCCCAATCCCCCGGGTTAAAAGTCTGTCTGCTCAGAAAATTTGCTTCTCAATTGTCCACTCCTGGAATATGGATTACAGATAGACAGCAGTTGTGGGTCTCTGCCCAGTGAATAATCTTGGCTACCTCTTTCATGGCAAAGGATCTCCGAGTTCCTCCCTGATGGTTGATGTAAGCCACTGAGGTTATTTTGTCTTACTGGAACCTGATAAACTGGGCTGAAGCTAAGCATTGAAGATTGCCCTCAGCTCTAGAATGTTTATGGGGAGAGCAGACTCCTCCCAAGTCCATGTCCCCTGACCCTTTAGTGAGCCCCTGACTGCTCCCCATCACATCAGGCTGGCGTCCATTGTCACAATCACCCAGGTGGGTCTGCGGCAGAAGGTTCTCTGAGAGAGATGCACCTGAGACAACTACCATGGAAGAGAATCTCTTTTCACCTGATCCAGATGTAACCGCAAAGACAGATCCACATAATCCCTATTCCATTGCCTGAGCATGCATAACTGCAGAGGTCTGAAGTGGAAATGGGCAAACAGAATGATGTGCATGGCAGCTACCATCAGACCGATCACCTCTATACATTGAGCCACTGACGGCTGAGGAGAGGACTGACTGGCTAGACAAAATCTTTGGTTTTCTTTTACAGGGAATCTATTATGGTTCCCAAGAACACTACCCTTGTAGCTGGAATGAAGGAACTCTTTTCCAAATTCACCTTCCATCCGTAGGAACGCAGAAAGGATAACAACATCTCAGTGTGGGAGTTTGCTTGTTGAAAGGATGGCACCTGAACCAGAATGTCGTCCAGATAAGGTGCCACAGCAATGCCCTGCAACTGGAGCAGTGCCAACAGGGATCCCAGGACCTTTGAAAAAATTCTTGGAGTGGTGGCAAGGCCAAATGGAAGAGCCACAAACTGGAAGTGTTTGTCTAGAAATGCAAACCTCAGAAACTTGTGATGATCCCTGTGAATGGGAACATGAAGGTACACATCCTTTAAATCCAATGTTGTCATGAATTGACCCTCTTGAACCAAGGAAAGAATGGAATGAATAGTTTCCATTTTGAAGGACGGTACTCTGAGGAACTTGTTTAGACTTTTGAGATCTAAAATTGGTCTGAAAGTTCCCTCTTTTTTGGGAACCACAAACAGATTGGCGTAAAATCCAAGACCCTGTTCCTGCATTGGAACAGGAACTATAACTCCCAGGTCAGAAAGGTCCCAAACACAGTGTAAGAATGCCTCTCTTTATCTGGTCTACAGATAATCTTGAGAGCAAAAACTTGCCCCTGGGAGGAAAGGTCTTGAACTCTAGTTTGTATCCCTGGGACACAATGTCCACTGCCCAGGGATCCTGAATATCTTGAACCCAAGCCTGAGCGAAGAAGGAACGTCTGCCCCCTGGATTGGGTGTAGACCCTTCATGCTGACTTTGAGTCATTAGCGGGCTTCTTAGATTGCTTTCCCTTGTTCCAAGACTGGTTGGACCTCCAGGAAGGCTTAGACTGTTCCTGCTTGGTAGAGGGAGAGAAAGGATTACCCTTGAAGTTTCGAAAGGAACAAAAATTACTCTGACGTCCCTTCTGCTTATTCCTCTTATCCTGAGGAAGGAAATGACCCTTTCCTCCCGTAATGTCGGAAATAATTTCAGCCAAGCCCGGCCCAAACAAGGTCTTACCATTGTAGGGAATTGCAAAAAGTTTAGACTGACTAAACATCCGCAGACCAGGATTTCAACCATAAGGCTCTGCGGGCCAGTACGTCAAACCCAGTAATCTTTGCTCTCAGCTTAATAACCTGTAGGGAAGCATCCGTAATAAAAGAATTGGCCAACTTAAGGGCCTTGATCCTATCCTGGATCTCTTCAAGGGGATTGTCTGTCTGAATAGAATCAAACAACGCATCAAACCAGTATGCTGCCACACTATTGACGGTAGCAATACACACTGCAGGTTGCCATTGTAAACCCTGGTGAACATACATTTTTTTGAGCAATCACTCCAACTTCTTATCCATAGGATCCATGAAGGAACAACTATCCTCTATGGGAATAGTGGTTTTCTTAGCCAAAGTAGAAATTGCCCCTTTCACCTTGGGGACCGTCTGCCAAGACTTCTTGATGGAGTCAGCAATAGGAAACATTTTTAAAAATAGGGAATGGAGAAAAAGGGATACCAGGTCTCTCCCATTCCTTAGCAATAATCTCTGTAGCCCGATCTGGTACAGGGAAAAGCTCCACCATGGAAGGTACATCAAAATACTTGTTTAGCTTGCTAGACTTCTTAGGATTGACTACGACCATAGTGTCGGAGTCATCCAAGTTAGCCAAAACCTACTTACGTAACAAACTGAGGTGTTTTAGCTTAAACCTGAAGGATACAACTTCAGCATCAGAAGAAGGAATTACACTGAATCTGAGATTTCACCCTCAGAGGCTACCAAAGTATCTTCCTCCTCATACTTCTGTGAGGGAACATTCAGAATAGCCACGACTGTGTCAGAAACCTTACTCTCCTGCAGACAGCACATCAAATACCACAGAAGACATAAGGGTAGCAATGTCTTGCAAAGTAACTCCTGGCAGACCTTGAGAGGAAACGTAGGGCACTGCATGTGTGGATGATAACATTTGTTAAACTTGAGGAGAAAGCTGCGGCATATCTTGAACATTTTCAGGAGACTCCTGAATAGTATCCGCCCTAGTCAAAAAGTTTATCCCTGTAATTCAATGTAATCTCATACATGAGGAACAGAAATGGATTGGTGGTTCCAGGTTAGCATCCAAACATAAAGTACAAGTAACATTTAGCAGAGCCTCCTGGTCCATCTTTACCCAGAATTGAATACATTTAAAATAAAAGTACTTAATTCTTAATCAAAAGTTCACACACAAAACATGTTACTGTCCCTTTAAATATAAAATGAAACTGCTTTATTTTTACAGCAAGAATATGAAAGTTGTTATCAAACACCCCGGACAGCCTCTACACCTCAGCTTAGCTGTGCTGAGGTGCCTACCTGCCCTGCTGGAAAACCGGAGACAATAGTTATAAGATGAATTCCGGACTCAATCCAGAGTGCTGCATCCAATGTCCGTTGAGTGTTGCACACAAAACTGCAAGCCACAACCAAATTTCTTCCCTCCGGAACACAGGAAGTGGAGAGAAAGGGTGCACAATAGAAACCTTGGCACCTCAGCTAGCCCCGCCCATCATGGGCGTAACAAAACTAACCTCCCGGTCGGCATGATTAACACTGAGGTAAAAACCACCGGGAGCAAGTAAAACACACACCACCGGAACATATTGACTGAGCCTATCTCCTTGTCCCCAGTGCCTGCAACCACTGCCGTATATAAGCTCCTTAACTTGCTAGGAGCCATATATCTAGTGTCCCATCGAAATAAAATATTAAAGTGCCATATTGTTCCTGTATACTGCTCAGAAAATAAAAATAACACTTATCTCAATGAATTCTGCCAGGCAGCAGGGCAGCTCACTAGGTTTGAGAGGCATGCTCCCTCACATGGACCTGTGGAAAAAAGACAAAGACTGAGTAATCTTACTCAGGCTTTTAATGTTAGGGCAGCATTAACTACTTGGGAGGCACAGTGAGGATTGTACCCCACAAGTTCCCATTGCTTAAAAGCCACCACTGCTCTACTGACATGGACTACGGCTACACCTCAGGAGAAAAGCAGAACAAACTTGCACTGCTGAAAAATAATACAATATTGATTGAAGAATCTTCTTCTAGACACCGAAACTTTACCACCTCCTTACTCTTAACGTAGGCAAAGAGAATGACTGGGGATGGAGGGAAAGGAGGTGATATTTACCAGCTTTGCTGTGGTGCTCTTTACCTCCTCCTGCTGGCCAGGAGTGATATTCCCAATAGTAATTAGAGATGGTCCGTGGACTCAACATGTCATTAGAAATATATATATATATATATATATATATATATATATATATATATATATATATATATAGATATATATACCCACAAACATATATATATATATATATATATATATACACACACACACACACACACACACACACACACATATATATATATATATATACACATATACACATATATATATATACATACAGTATATGTACACTAAAGGGAAAAATGCAAAAGGCGCTGCATATATCAATATCAAGCCCCCAAAAATTGCTGCCTAACAAACTTACTGAGATAAACAATACTCCCTAACATATCGTATCACTGTAGAAATAAAAAATGGTCAGGAAAGAATGGTGTATGGCCGCAAAAATGGAGGATACTTAAACACTACTAGTGTACACAGTGAGGCACTCCGGTCGTGCCTTTTTGTTTGTGAGTAGCCATTACCTGAGATGGGGGCCATTTGTTATTTCATCCTACCTGTTGATCTCCTACGTTATTACCCTATGTGGCGCCTCTGTTTATCCCTGTTCTTTTAGGGCTGATTTTACTGTTATCTACTATCAAGAGAGCTGCTGTTTTGCACCGTTTGCTGATTTTCCACTAGAATTTTTTATTCTATCATCATTAGACATACAATAGAACAGTTAATTAACCCAGTATACTGTATATCTCTTGATAAACTTAATACAACAATGGAATATATATATATACATCCATTATATAACAGTTGTACTATAAAACCAAAAATGTCCATAAGAATAGACTCTGAAGGGTTTAGCTAGTCCCCATATATAAAAATCCATTTGAAAATATATTTTAAATAAATAAATAAATATATATATTAGCTCATGTTACGGACCATACAAGTGCTTGGTTCTGTGGATGTCTCACTGTTTGACTACTACCATACTCCTATGGGCTCGTTGTGATTTAAATCTAGGCAGTGTACTGATCTCTTGGTGCATATTTTGTACCATTATGGTCTTTACCTTATAATCATATTACTTTGAATCTTCTCTGCATATATATTTCTGTCATAATTTTCTGGTCCATTTTAATATTGCTCATATGGTTGTGACATGTCTTTCACTTTTTTCCTACCACATAGCAGACACAGGTTGGGTGACCTTGCATATATTTTGTGTTTGGCGTGTGGTGGGAGATTATGACAAGATTGCACACCCTTACTGCCTCCGCCATAGCCACTTACTTTGGGAAATCCAGAGCGATTCTTGCCTTATCAATTGGATTGTTTATGTTGGTTGCCTATAGCAACGGCTGCGCTTCAAGAAACTCTGTTGTTCTGAACATGCGCAGTTTATTCTCTGGTGCTCCCCTGGTATCTGGCTTATTCGTCGACGTAACGCCTCGGACGTTGCCATGACTACGCCGTGCTATGCGTCATCACGCTAGGCACGGCTAGCGTGTCAGCGTGACGTAGCGTTCAGCTGTTTGAACGAACAGGTAACAGGATTGGCGGCAAAGGCTAAGTGGGGTTATTTTCTATCTTCTATTTAAGGGGGTTGTTTTAAATGTATGTCAATTGATCTGGGGTGTTTGGGTGCACTCTGTCCTTGTACTTTTTGCTGTATAACATTGACAAAGGCACAATGCGGTGCCGAAACGTTTGTTATCTTTTAAACTGATGTAATAAATTCTAGTTTTACTGCAAAGACCAGTGGGCTGCCTGCTTCTTGGAGAGTATTGGTTTGATATTAGCAGAGCACCGTGGCATTACTCAAGTATGATTGTGCAATCCTATCTATGACTGTGTGAATTGGCCATTTGGCCTTTGGGATTAGCACTCCACCGTGATACTACACAGGAACTGTGGACTTGATATTGTACAGCTGTGCATCTTCCTGGGATCAATTTTTCTGCATTGTTTCTACATTGCTTTTACTTTGTTTTTAAGCTTTGATATTGAACCCCCACTTTTGTCTTTTCTACCTGATGGCTGAGGCTGCAGCAAAAATGGACACAGTACACAATGAGGAGGATTTTAACACAGATCCACTTGCATTCACCGATGACGATGCAGACAGGATTCTGGTCTCAGACGAAACTTGTGAGTTGGGAGGTGAGACACCCATTAATATATACCATAAATTGCTTAATTTACACAGGAAGGAAGTTGATTACCATCTACATGCAGTGTTCTTATCAAGTTATTTTAGAAAAAAATTCATACCCAGGGGGTTCCGAGTTAAAAATATACCAACCCTGGGGCGACAAAATGTTGAGTTCTGCAAAAGATGGTGTTCAATTCTAAATAAATGTTCTTATGACCTCATTCTCTTAGTCATTGAGGAGGTTACTAGACTAGAAGTCAGGATTAAATCTGAATTGGACACCATCAAAACACAGAGTCTCCACATTTTGAACAATGACACCAGTCAGGACTGGGTCAACAAATTAGATGGCTTGGTTAACAAATACCGTAATGATTTAATTGCTTTCAAAAATAAAAAGGTTATCAGTGTGGAAAATGATTACAGGGAAAGGCGGGTGTACAAGTGGTTATATGGTAAAGATGAGGTACCGTTTAGACGCCGTAGAAATCTAAGATCCAAGAATACCTTAAGTATTGTGGATAGTAGCGGCGGGGATTCCTCTGAAAATGAAACTACAAAAGAAAAAGACAATGAAGGGCCCACTGAGAATAGCCAATTATCACAGCCTTTTTTAGGGGTAGCCACAAGGTCCACTCTGAAGCCTCCAATACAACATATGGCCAAAAAATGCCAAGGAAATTTAAGACCCGCAGGGGAGGTTACAAATGCAAAACAAAATCAAGTGAAAAAGAAATAGATATTGTATTCAACCTCAGCAGCAGACCGCTTAGTGGGGCTGAGTTATCTCTACTTAATCGTGGCCTATCCTTTGTCCCGACTCCCCATACTGATCCTTTTGAGAGATTGGTTGACATTCATAGGTTTCAGCGACAACTGAAACTGAGGGATCATTTCAGAGAACAGACATATGCACCAGAACTACATAAAAAAAAGTCTTCATTTGAACCACCAAACACTAATCCTTCCATTAGGAATTACACTAGGTTACTTACTCAAAATATCAATGATGAATCTCATATTGCCTCTTACCCGAATCTCAGCATTGCTGAAAGAAAAGCACTTACAGAACTGAGCAACGATGGAACTGTCATTGTCCGCCCTGCGGATAAGGGCGGATCTATCGTTGTTCTGGATTACACTGACTATCGCAGTGAAGCCTTGAGACAATTGGCTGACTCTGATGCTTATGTCAAACTTAGAGGCAATCCAACACACATGTATAAAAAGGCAATTGACACCTTCCTACAATGCAGTCTAGAAGCTGGGTTCATTACCGAAAAAGAACTATCGTTCTTAACCACTGAACACCCGATAGTCCCGGTACTATACTTACTGCCAAAAGTTCATAAAACTTTAGTGAACCCCCCAGGCAGACCAATTGTGTCTGCCCGGGGCTCGGTGTTAACCAATATTGCCATCTTTGTTGACTCTTTCCTACAGGATATTGTCAAGAACACCAGGGCTTACCTACAAGATTCACCCTGCCTGTTGAGGAGACTCGCAGACTTTGTAGATCTTAGACAGGATGATATCCTGGTCACCATGGACGTGGACAGCCTCTACACGGTGATCCCCCATACTGGGGGGGTGGAGGCGGTCAGGTCCATGGTGACAAATAACATCTACTACAGTGGTCCTCCTATTGAGTTCCTGTGTGAATTATTGTTGATTTGTCTAGAAAAGAACTATTTTAAATTTGAGGATTGTTACTATCTTCAGGTAGCTGGCACAGCCATGGGGTCTAATGTGGCACCCACTTACGCAAATATTTACATGTCATGGTATGAACAGGAGCTCATGAAGCCATTTGAACATCCACAGGTGACTTTTTACACCCGCTACATCGATGATGTTCTCCTGATTTGGAGAGGTGACGAAATATCTTTGCGTGAGTGGGTGTCACATTTGAACCTCATGGCCAGCCCTATTCGTTTTAAGCTTGAATTCAGTACAGACAATGTCAACTTTCTGGACCTCAATTTGTTCAAGGTGAATGATGCTGGCAGATGGCGATTTGGTACTAAATTGTACTCCAAGCCCACTGATCGCAATTCTTTGTTGCACGCCAGTAGTTTTCACCCTGGACACCAGAAAAAGGGTATTCTCACCTCCCAACTCACGAGGGTGAAGAGAAACAACAGTGAGACACATTCACAAGTTATTCAAGTAAAAGAAATGGGCATTAAACTGCACAAAAGGGGTTATCCCATGACAGACATCTGCGAAATACAGGATAAAGTGCTATGCACTGACACTTTACGTGACACCAAGGCTCCTAAAAAGGATGAGCCTGAACAACTGAATCTAATCACTACTTACACACCTGGCTGTGAACGTTTATCTAATGCAGCACGCCGCCACTGGCCAGTGGTGGGCACGGATCCTACGTTACCCTTTCAGAAGATGACCGCTCCAAGGGTGGTCTACCGCAGAGCAAGGAACCTGAGGGACATTCTGGTGAAAGCTGATCCTGTGAATCACTATAAAAAGGAAACATGGCTCAAGTCATCCAAGAGAGGTTGCTTCCCCTGTGGGAGTTGTACAACATGTAACAGCATGTGCAAAGGGGACACTTTCCAACACCCTCACAAAAACCAACGGTTTAAAATAAACCATCGTCTCAGTTGTACCAGCACCTTTGTGATCTACATGCTATCTTGCCCATGTTCACTTATTTATATAGGAAAAA